>NC_042286.1:1413859-1713859 GCF_901000725.2 Takifugu rubripes | reverse complement strand
TTGATTTTACCCAGAATCCTTAACGTGAAGACAGCCCATTTAATTAATGAAAGTTTAGTTCCCCCTGGTGGTAGGAATATCACATTTCAATGTTATTACAGATTTGCGAAAAAGGATCATAATAATTACAACCGAGATTTTATTTTAATAGTAATTAATTTATATTGCATTCATTAAGACATAGAAATAGAAATGTTCACTGGTCTAAAAAAAATATATTTTTCTTAAATATTTATCAATATAATATAATCATGTTTTTGTTTTATCAGTAATTATTTTATTTTATCTCTATCAAGATACTAAATCTCAATGGCATCCTTTGTTGGCCTGTACCTGACATGTGCAATATAATAAAGTTGAAGCTAACCAAGTCTAATCTTAAGGGACTGAACTCGGTTGCATTTAATTTTTTTCCCATCTTTATTTCTTCCAAGATACTGGATATTATCTTTCATACCTGACTGAATTTGTCATTACTGTATCTGTAACCTCCTTCCATTCTGTGGTTTCTTCTGCTATCTACAAAACAAAGTCTCCTCTCTGAACATGTGACCAACATCATTTGTGAATTGACCTCAAAGGAAAATACAGTTGTAAGAAAAAAACAAAACAAAAAAACAACAAAAGCAAACGATGAACGCTTCTGCATTACTTTTGGCTTTCTCCATAAACTCTTCATCTTGGTCATAACAACAGACAGACATAGTCTGACTAAATGAAAGCTGCACAAAAATTGTATGTTTTCATTGAACACAACCCATGAGTCCAAGATTGGAGATTGAAGGTGCTGATTAAGGCTGCCTTGACTTTTTTGTAAATTTTGGTGGGATAAATATGCGTACAACTTTTTGTCCACCACCATTGTTCTTTTCATTCTTACCTAAATAAAACCTCTAAAAGACAACAACAACAATAATAACCACAATAGGGTCCTCACCCACTGCACCTTATTCATCGTATATACCCCACTAATATAACACTACAAATAACAATTAGGTTTTAATCCGCTGGACTTTGACCATTTCGCGATCCTTAATAACAAGTTTCCAAATGAATTTATTAAAACTATCCCAAAGTTCAACTCCAGTTTACAGTGTACAATACAGTGTATTGACCCTTAATTCAATAAACACTCCAAATCACTAGGTGGCAGTGTTCTACTGGGAACTCATTTTTTAACGTCGTTCCAATTTTGTAGAAGAATGACGTCGATCCTATACAGGAAGTGAGTCGAGATCCACTGCTGGAACTAAACAAATATCTGGCCATGGAGTTAGAAGCCTGGTATTTGGACGATAGCGAGGAAGACCAAAGAAAACCTCACAGACAGAACCCGAACCGGGCTGTCTCACTGGAACAGTTAAAGACGCTGGGCGTGTTTTACTGGAAGGTAACCCGATAAGCTGCTTACCGTTACGTTAGGCTGACATTAAAGTTTTAAACCACTTGTATAACTTATATATAAAAGCTTATAGGTTTATGTTTGCTGTTAACTTTGGCAGCGACTAAAAATGATGTACAAACAAAAACACCAAAGTCGTTTATGCGCAACAAAATCAAACCGTGAATGGTTGGTGCGTTCAGTATTGTTTCAAAATAAAATCTGAAAAATCAAAAATCTTTTTTTCTTTTCTTTAAATACCAGGACAGAACGGAACAAAGGTGTATTACAAAATAACGACAAAACGTTTTTATTTTATGGAAATGAAAATTTAGAAAATAACCAATTTTCGACTTTGTGGTTTTATTTTGAAACGGAATAATGAAAGCACCACCCATATTGAGTGTTTCAGTAGTGTTTATTTCGCTTAACATCATTGTCTAAACCATACTTCATACACTAAAAGTCGATGCAAAATTTTTGATAGAGCTATACTTTTTGCATCATTATCTGGTACACACAACTGAACTAAACATATTTGTGTTAGAACAGATGTGATTATGTTTCCTGTTCTTGCAGTTGAACGCTGATATCTATGATTCAGATCCAGAGCTGGAGAAAATCCGGAATGACCAAGGCTACTCTTACATGGACATTATTACCATACAGAAGGAAACGTTGCCCAACTATGAAGAAAAGGTCTGTGAAGCACTTTCACCTAAATTCACTTTCATGTGATTTGTACGTAGTAAAGTAGAAAAACTTGATGGTTTTACTTGACTTGTGCCTCACAGTTAAAGATGTTCTTTGATGAGCATTTACATTTGGATGACGAGATCCGCTACATCCTTGATGGGAAAGCCTACTTTGACATCAGGGACAAGGAGGACCTGTGGATACGCATTGCCATGAATAAGGGGGATATGATCACATTGCCAGCCGGCATCTACCATCGCTTCACAGTGGATGAGAGTGTATGTTCTTTCTTCATGACATTTTTTCAGCACACTAAATTATCCCATGGTGTCATGTGATAATATAATTATAAGTAGTTGCTGGTTTACTGAGCATCTTGCACACTGAGCTTCCAGATATAGTTAGTGATGAAAGATGTCTTTTGCAGAACTACACCAAAGCCATGAGGCTGTTTGTAGGGGAACCAGTCTGGAAAGCCCACAACCGTCCAGCCGACCACTTTGAAATTCGTCAGAAGTATGTGGCTTCTCTGTAGTGATCCCGGGGCGCCGCTGCAGATCACAAGTTGACTTCCCATGAGAACAGAAAAGATAGAGCTGGTGCTGTCTTGTGATTCCTGTGGATTTTTGACAGCAGTGAACTTCACTTTCAGATAAAAAGAACTCTAGAAGTTACATGGAGATGATTTCCAGGAAAAAGAGTTTAGACACGTAACTATATTTTACATTGCTATGAAGTGGACATACGGTTGTATTTTACACTACATTTTAAATCAGATGTCACCGTTCACATAAAATGTCAACATATTATATGCTACTTCAAAACAAAAGTATATATTCAGGTTTGTCAGATAGCCGTGCCTTATTTACTTCAGATGTTTGTAATTACAGTGATGTGCCAACAGCCTTTTACAGAACAAACCCTGTCATTGTATTTCTAATCCAAGCCACATGTCATTTTCAGAAATGCTTAGTCTTACATAAAACAATTTATTTTTCATAATGCATAAATATGATTAACAAAGAAATGTAAACACATATGGAATGCCCTTTAGCCCTGGGGAAAAAAAGACTGAAAGCAAGAAGGAAAAGGTGTGCCAACTGGTGCATGTGATAAATCAATGTTCTATGATTTAAAAGTAGCTGAGAAAAGATACTTTTTCATCAATGTATGATTTGATAAAAAAAAAATAAACGAGGTGGTGGCAAACATAGCTCACTTTTTGACCCAGTGGTCACATGATCCTTATTGTAAAGTTGTAATTACTCCATGGAGATGATGATTTCCCTCTTCATATGACAGGCTAACATTGTGATAGCATATTAATCACTAAGAGAGTAGCATCTTGTCTAAATCACAAGATTGTAAATTTACAAAAATGCCAACATGGGAAAAAAATGGAACTGTCTAACAGACATTCTTTGAGTGCTGTTTTCTGCTCTGACAAAATCTGTCTTCTGTACTGAGCTTGTAAATAAATCTGGGGTTTGGTACTGTAATGGGCCAGTGGGTTCAGTCTTCCATAAACATTTTAAAATGTGGAAAAATGTTGGATCTATTAGATTAATCTGCTGGGGAAACCAATCAACCCTCTGTTGTTGGTGCTCCTGTTACAGCACTTTTTTTATGTGGTCTTTTACACACTGTATTTTCCTCTTGGGGTTAGGCTTCCTGTCAGTGCAACAATTTCACACCAGTTTTAGGCATTGTGTGTTGAAACTGTCCCCTTCTCTACAGGCTACTGCTTCCAACAGAGCCTGTTTTTTCTGGGTGCTGCGAGATGATTCCAGCTCATACATAGTGGTTAGGTTGAAGAGGACACTCTCGTGGAGATAGAGGGAAGGGTCCTGTTGGACCAGGCCTTCCAGCTGGCCCAAGGACTCCTTCAGATGGCCGAGATATAGCAGACACACGGCAGCGTTGTTGTTGGCCTAAGAACACACAGCAGGAGGGTATAAATACTGCAAGATGACTATACTCAGAATAGTGATAGTGGAAAACTATTAAAGAACTATAATTGTGACTAAAAACAGTCTAAATTTCCAAGTATGGAAGTGAGCTGCTATTGATAAGGGGAATGGATGCACCCATCATGCCATGTGACTCACAAGCTCAAATAGCAATGCTATAATCCAGGATAAGTCAGCTGACCACTTACCACAGGGTTTTTGGGGTCAATTTTTAGGACCTCAATGAAGGATGCGTGTGCTTCGACATAGTTGTTCTGACAGAGGTAGACAAAAGCCCTGAAAAAAAACCCAAAAAACATGTTAACAATACACTGACCAATATAATATGTTGGTATTAAGTGTGTTAAAACCCTGTTGTACTTGTTGTCTGGCCACAGATTAGTGCAATGTGACAGTTTGGGTAATAAAACAGCAAGATGGACATTTTTGCTATTTTATTCACTCTGAAGTATTTGTGGATGTACAGTTCAATCTCATTGTTGGGATCATAATAAACTGAAAATAGCATGCTCCACTCAGCAATACAAATCAATATTTTATCCATCCGTTACCAATAAGTCATGGTCAACTGCAACAAGAAAAACAATCATTAAATCCTTCACATTATATTTGCAGAAACATGTATGTAATATACATAAGTTTCAAGCAATTGTTTGTATTTTGCCCAATTGATTTACTTTTTAACGGCAGGTCACATTTGTTTTATAGGATCCACATTAGTCCAGTTAAAAAAGAGGAAAAGAAAAGGAAACCAAATTAATCAGCTGTGACGGAAAAGTGACACTGAAAAACAGTGTAAACTGAAAAATGATCTGGAGGAGGAAGAAAAGACCCACCTGTTCATTAGCACACACATGTGGTCTGGGGGCTCATTCCCTTTCATCTGACACGCTTTCTCCACATCCTGGAAGTACCTCTCTGCTGTTTTAATATCCCCAATCTGATCAAGAACAATACAACAACAGATTACTCTAAGGAAACAAATTCATACCATCAGCAGATGAAAGAACAAAGCTCAGTCCACATATAGTGACTGGACAGCACAAATGCATGTAAAGTTTGCAAATTATGCCCCATTTGTCCCTGATCTTTGCCTTTATATTTAACAATGTCCTTTAAAAAAGAAAAATGCTAGAAGAAAATTATTTACATTACTACATGCATCAGTTCAGACAAATTCAGAAAATGTGGCATCAGGAGTGATGGCCACAGCATCTCGAAACCACTCGGCCAAAACTCCACTAAGATTGCATATTTTGTGGGGCTTTTCTGGCCTGCAGTCGCCTCACATCTCACAGATGTGATCCAAGAGAGAAATGGGTGAAGCGGCGAGAGGGTTGTGGCAGCCAAGGCTCGGTGATGAATGGGGAAGCCAAGGTTGGCCCAGGTGATCTGATCCAACCGATTGGGTAGTGTAGTGCTAATTGTTAAGGAAATGAATGCTGCTTGTGACTGAAAGGAGTCAGAATGCAGTACACAACTGTGTGTTGTGTTGGAATGCATGGCGGCAGACCAATTAGGGTGCAGCCCCATGAAGACGCGGCCTGGCAAATGACAGGACATAAAGAAACTGCTGCGAACATTTTGGTGCTAAATACCAGCTCAGGGCTGTTTTCACAGCAAAAGTGGGTGTAACTCAACACAATTATTTTTCGATGATGCAAGAAAGAGACCGAGATGCTTCTGGTAACCTTTTCTTGTCTTTTATGGGAACTATAAAATGGACAATAATAAACAAAAGCCCTTAGATGACCCTATTTCCTGCACATCGGTCTCTCCCTCCTCACAGACCTCATTCGTCTATGACAGCAAAACAGAAAAGATGGACAGGAAATAAACATCAACGTGCACTGATAAAAGGGTCCTGGAAACAAGACCACAAAATGTGATGTCACATGTTTGCACCATGTATATGAGAGGGATTACAATTTGCCTGTTGCACAGATAAATAAAACTGACCTGCAAGAAGATGCGCCCTATTCCACTCAGCACCTGTACCCTCTGCTGGGGCTCATACTGGATGATGGAGTGGTAGGTCTCCACAGCCAGGACATAGTCCTATAAACCAGAATCAAGGGGGAAAAGGTCAGTACTACAAAACAAAGGGCAATGAACTGACTGCAACTGAAGGGAATGCAGAAGTCTGTAGAGTGCAGGGTAAGTGAGGTAAACACAAGGTGACGTTGAGTCATGGAAAAAGAGGCACCATTAATCAAACATATGGAGTATTAGCAGGGTGATCTGACAGTTCTCCCACCTTCACTCATTACTGCTGCCCTGCACACAGGGTGACTGGACAGCTGAGTGTAATGATGGAGGTTTGTGTGTGTGTGTGTTTACACAGAGTAAGTCTGGTCAAAGTACAGGAAGTGTACATAAACCATTTTTTTTAAAAAGAGTGGAACAGTTATTGAAACACTTAACACACAACAGGACAATACAATACTTAACTACAGTAAACAACTCAAATTAGTGTGTCCAATATTCTATAGCACTGTATTGATATGGAAACAATAAATATGTAAATAAACCTATAGTGAAGGTCACTTCAAATGAACTAATTGAAATATAGGAGTAAAAAGACCTCAAAAACCATTTAGGAAGCAAAAGACTGCATATATAATTCATATGCTATTACTGAAAAAACAGGAAATCTTTTGAGTGAAAAATGTCTATCTTCATTTGATTATTTATATATAGTATCATCAATATCGCATTATGCAAAGAATTGGGTAATAGAGACAAAATATATTAAAACTAAAACTAAGGTATAGGGTAATGTTACACACTTCATGTTGTATAAGTCAACCAAACCTAACAAAAGTACACATTATAAAAAACAATATAAAATTCAACCAACAATAGTGGCTCCATTGAAATTGAGTCCAAGCCTATACAATCATGTAATGCCACTTCACACCGCTAGGTGGCACTGTGGGGCTCTCCAGATTTTATTTCCATCCCCCATTTGTGCACTTGCTCTCCTCTTTCACCAACCACAAATGCAATTAGCGGTGATTCTAGAGGGATTTCACTGTGAATCCTCCACCAGCCTGGCATCAGGCATGAATCATACACGCACACAACACTGCAAAGGCGTCCAGACAGAACACAGAGGAACACATTCACTTCATCATACCTTCATAAGCAGGAGACAGTTGGCCATTGAGTACATGACCCGACTGAGACGAGACCTCCATAGATTTAGAGATGCTGAAGCAGACAGAGAGGAAGCCAGAGATGTTTATAGGGTTATTATTCTCTGTTCTAAGTCACACACTCGGATGTGGGTTGATTTTAAGGCAATATAGTACCAGGGAAGACACTGCAGTACACTCTGGTTTACAGATTTTCATTAGACATTTTGCTCTGCGGTAGCCTCTGAGCATGCCTAATAGCATTCAATGCTGTGCCCATGTTCCCGTTTGTTGGGTAGGAGAGCAAATCACTCAGTTGGGGTTTTATGTGTGAAGGCAAGGCCTTGTGTTATTGACTTGACTGACGACTGTCTGTGTGGGCAGATAGAGGAGAGACAGAGGGCAGAACCACTGAAGTGCTTTCAGAAGGGAACATCTTAGCAGAGGAGATGTAAACTCCAACATAGATTCATTTTTATAATTGTAAATTACTGTCTAAGTGTGTTTATGCAATTTCACCATATGACAGCTCTTCCTTTACCACCCTAGATTATCTGAATACATGGTTTGAATAAAAAATGATTGTCAAAGTGATAGGAAGTGAACATTTAGCATATAATTACAATTTATAGCAGCTTGCAGTTGTGTCCACTCAAATGAGTGAATTTTAATTGACAGTACCTGCCATACCTGTGCAGATGAATAGATTGGGTGATTGATCTATATTGATTTGTTTTTCAACAGCTTTTATGTTAAAGATGAGCATTAATATAAAATTACATTAGCTAATATCTTCTAATTATTGACATTGATAAAACTAAACGCTAGTAGTGCATTACATGATGTCTCTATTCTTAGGATCAGTAAGTATCACACCAATTTTCATTCAGCTAAGTGTCACTAGCGATCCCTTATACCACATAGAGTGAATATGATTGTTAGCTGCTAGCTAATTAGTAATGTCTGTCTCCTTGGTGATATATCTACTCAGTGATTGTGCTGATTGGTCATTGCCCATTGTATTATGACCTTAAACGTTGCAGTGTATTTCATCCAAAGACAGTGATGTTTGTCACAGCAAACGTGTGTTTACCAAGCTTATTCTCCTGCGTTAGTGTGATCATGCTGCCATCCTCAGCCATACCGTTGTCCAAGTTGTCAAGAATCTGTCAGGGTGGGGACATATTTCTTTATCAGCATTGACGACATTAGATTGTTATAAATTGCATATTAATTTCAAAATTGTTCTACACTTGGCTGTTTACGCAGTTGCACTTAAGGATTTATGGCTAATGTGCTTTTCTGTGGGTGTGTAGCTTTATTGTGTGAGCTGTACAGAGTGTGCATATTTTAATGATTATCATGGGCGATGATGCTCGCGTGTACTAACAGCAAGGCAGACAGATCTGAGACTGTGCAGGCGGTCCAGAGCCTCTTGGGTCTTGGCCAGGTATTGGGGAAGCTCGGCATGCAGCAGCCGCATGGAGAATGGCACCATGGAGCCTGGACAGAAGGGAGGGATAGACGGGGAAATAAGAAACAGGGTGGGGTGAGGACAGGAGAGATGGGGAGGAAGAGCAGGGAGGCAGGGAGGCAGGGAGGCAGGGCGGCAGAGAGAGAGCACGAGATGAGAATATAAACCCATCTACCCACACAGACTGCACACAGCCCTGAAGGCAGGAACCTACAGATGGCATAGAGCTACATATGGCTGCTTATTAAAACCTCTTATCTTGCCTTCTCTCTGCACAGTTCCAGTCATTTGTCTGCGTCACTCCTCAGTCTGTGCATCATTCACCATACTGTCAGACAGAGGTAGGCGTGCACACATGCGCGCTTGCAATACACACACACACACACACACACGAATCCTCAAGCTTTAATCACGCTCTCTCACTATTATCAGATCAGATCACTGTGCCATCTCTGCTGCTGTTTCTGCCATCTTGTATATCACCATTTGAAACTCAAACAGAACCAGGTGACAGCAAATATTGTGATTTACTGGAAATCAGTAAATTACCACAAAGTGTTTCACCTATATTACAGTATTCACCTCACACCTCTGGAAGGTGAACTCTTATCCCGGTTTGAAATCACTGGCAAACTCAAGAGTGTTCCTGTATTTAGCACGTCCATTTTCACTGAATTCAGAAGAATTTTTAGTCCTTGCTGCTGAAAAACATCCCCACAGCATGATGCCCCACCATCGTGCTTCACTGAGAGGATGATGCTCTCTGGAGTGATAAGATGCATTTGACTGCCAGACATTGTGTTTTCTTAAGCGGCCAAAAGGTTCAATTAATGATCCTTAATGGTGATGCCCAACTTGATGGTGGTCTAGGGATCAAGAAAGATTCGCCAACAGGTGAATCAATGCTGATATTAGTTCTTTTCATTAAAAAAAAATCAATGTAATGTGTATAATGGATATTACAGTATTGTTGGGTTAGGATTATTTGTTTAGCTTTAGGGACGGCCATATTATTCAATAAATAAATAAACTTTAGCCCGATTTTTCATGTTAATATTACGCCCATTCATATTTGGACAATGGCAAATTTTACCTTTTTGGTTTTACAAACACAGAAACCTTTACATAAGGTTAAAAAAGTATGAAATTACATTCATTATGAAGCAATCTATTCACTGTCAGGTGTGAGATGGGTTAAGGAAAACAAACATAAATCAAAATATTGCTAATATTACTACCGGTACTTCAAATACTCTGATGAAATTCCTGCGTGACTATGAGAAATTCTTATGTGGAAGGCCAACTGAGCTGAGCTAGATGATAGGATTGGGGAGAATGGGCAGGCTGGTTCAAGATGATAGAAAGGCAACAGTAATTCAGGTAACATGCAACACGTCACACATTGAATAAGATGGGCGAAGACAACACCATGTGTCATGTGTTAGCTGTTCTGGGTGCTGTTGGCTCCACCGAATAAACGTGTCTTTTTGTTTTGAAACATCTTATGTGGTCTCCACAATATTTTGTTCCTCCTGGAATACACCTGGCTGTGACAAAATGGGGGACAATTTTATTGGAGGGAACCTACAGCACTCAGAAGTAGGATGAGCTAAGCCGATGCGCCAAACAAACTCAAAACCAGCCAGGTAACCATATCAGAGAGCTGATGGCTTCTTAAGCAGCCACATTTAAAGGGGAGCAGTCCCTCAGGTGTCAACCATCATGGCAAAGCTGAGAGGAAACCAGAGGTGCCAAGAACTGAAATGAGGACTTTACAAATAAAAAAACACTGTATTCTTCAAGCAATGATATACAAACTGTTCATTTGGCAGGACAATCCGCCACCTCTTTTAAATATTTAAAATGGTGAAACGGTAAAAAAGCTCATTGAGATGTATCCCTAATGTCAACTCTTGTCTACCGGTCAATTTTGATGACAGGAAGAAAATAATATTCTAAGCATTGTAGAACTTATAGAATCACTTGTAGAATCATTTTCAATACTGGAACTTCCACCACCACCCAATTGTTTTAGCATACATTCCCTAAAATATGCATGTTTTGGTATTTATTCTGAAAAAATAAACGTATGACAAAGTGACATTCATAAAACCATTTTAAGCTTGGCAATAAGAAAACATGGAATTCTAGAAAAGATTTATTTTTCATAGACCATTCAACCATTTAAAAGACTGTCATAAAATAGATATGCGACTTGCGCTACAGCAGTAAGAGCTAATGCCAAATTATCTCAGACCACCTAGCAGGGCAAAACGTTTAAACTGAGCAATAAAAAGCCAATCGGAGCTCTCCTTTAAAGGTTATGTGGTGTAGCTTCAAGTGTGTTTTTGTTTTGCTGCCATACGCGTGTAAGCTGTGTGCGATCAGCTATGGTGCTGCTGCCTTCAGTGCGGTTGCCTAAGGCATGTGGCAGATCCAAAGTAATGGGAATACATTAGAGAGCAGATTCATGCAGTCGAAAGAGGGGGGAACAAAAAAATACTTGAGACAAGTAGAGTTGTTGGAGCTTATTGAAGATGCAGCTAAAAAAATAAATGCAGCTCTTGGATGGAACTTTTCTTTGAATAATTAATAGGACTGTAGTGTTTTGCCTGCGTATCCTAAATAAAAATGTGTGGAGACCAGAAACTTGGAGTGTGGGGATTTTCAGCTTCATTCTGATGGTTGATCCATATTTACATGATGCTTTGCTAGTTATCACTCACTGCAGCTTAAATTTCATGTCTCCATTCACCCATTTACTCTCATACTCATATGCTGGTGGCAGACTAAGTCACCTGCTCAGCTGCTCATTGGGACTAACCAATCATGCACAGTCATACATCTAACACAACACAATTGTGGGTCAGTATCTTGCTCAGGATACACTGCATACACTGAGACATGTTACATAGGAATCTATAATAATATTCTGATATTTATACTGGCTTTATACTGTACATTCTTTGTGTGTGTGAGTGTGAATATACATACCTCGTCTACCAGGGTAAACAGTAGGGAAGAACTCATAGTAGAGGTCTGGCTGATCTAGCTGGCCAAAAGGCTCAAACTCCAACTCAGCATTTTGGAAGAGATTCAGTTTGGTGAGGAGTGCCAGACGTACAAACCAGAGCTGGAATAAATACATGGACATACAAAGAACACATCAAAATATTTTGTTCCACTCCTTTTGCTATGTCTTGTAGTCAGTTTTCTTGGAGGTACATAAAACATCTGTAAATCCTTATATTGTATCAATTTTAAATCCTTTTATTTTCAGCAACGTTTATTTGAGTCTCATCTAAAAGTGTGTAGAAAAGTTGTTATGGAAAAACTAAACCGTCACTGTCAAATCACCGAGTCATTCAATTTAATTGTTCAATTGTTGCTACAAATACTACTCTTCATGAAATTAAAACAACAAAACAAAAACACAACCCATATTAGACACACCTGTAGTGATTCAGTGGTGTGGGATGTTGGTTGGCCAACCTTTCCATATCCCTGTCCGTGAGCGGTGAGCAGCCGTCCTGTCAGATCCACCGCGGCCCGCCAATTCTTGCTGCTCTGCATGTGAGAAAAGACACAGGCTTAAATTACTAGTACCTTAGGAAACACCTACTGTAGCCATGCTTCTGTTTTACTGGTCATTACTCAACTGCTTGACATGAGCAGAGTGCTCATCCCACCCGCCCTCATATTGACCTTGTCCTGCTCACGGTTTCTTCCAAATAAAACAAAGTTTGTCCTTCCCAATGCTCCTCCCTCAGTAGTCAGATTTTGGGTTTATGTAAAGTGAGTGTGTTTATGTAAAGTGAGTGTAACAAACACAATAAATGCATTTGAACTGAATCCCTTCATTAAATATTGCTGCATTGCAAACCATACTGAAAACCAGCTCCATGACAACACATGATTATAATGAGGGTGTGGTAAAAACCCAATTCCAATACTTTAATTACACATAAAAAGTGACTATATACAAGGGTTTACTAATTCAGCTAATTATCCTGGGTGTAGCTCTTACTACACAATAAAGCAACATATAAATCAATCCAATAGCCAATCCCTATTGTCTTAAAAAGCAAGCACCATTTTTAACATATATTTAGTACTTTTGTGAAGCTGAAATTAATTTGCCCATGCATAAGGTTTCAAATTGCACAAATACATAATTCATGATTCAGACAGCATTTCTGAAATCATTTTTATTTTGATGGCAAATCTGAGCTTTCAAACATCCCTTCCCTAAGCCTAACTAAATATCTAACCCTGACACTTACCCTACCCTGATTCTGATCCCAACCTTAAAACCACGTCTTAACCCTCAAACAGTCTGAAGTTTTGAGGACCTGCCAAATGTCCTCACCTCCTAGTTGGTGCTCAGTATGCAAGTATAATAACACACAGACACACACACAGACAGAGACGCTAGATTGTACAAGAAGGGAGGCAGATGTGGTTACGGCTGGACTGTCACCCTATCAACACACATGACTTGGCCAGCTCAGTGAAGACCAGTGCCATCTATCACAGCCAGGGAGGGTTTTTAATTAGTGGGGGGGGGGAAAAGGGAGCAATGGTTTTTTCGAATCTTCGCTCATCCCTTCTTTTTTATTTCCTTTTTTTTTAAACAGCGATTTCTCCTTACTTTACACCTCTTTTAGTATTCTCTGCCCATATGTAATGAAGCTGTATTCCTGCTGCACACAGTTTTAGTTATACCTGTACGAAATAATCAGCACATTCTACTGGTTCTAATATTTGGATAAGTGAAATCAAGGTGAAAATTATTATTGTATTTACCTCACGTACTACCACTACTTGACTTACTTCCTTACTTTACTCACTAAATACATATAGAATACAATCATGACATGAATAAAACATTTGCAGCCTTTCACAATATGCTTAAAATATTGTTCAATCTAATTAAGTTGAATCTTTTCTTGAGTAATCAATCATAAGTGGTCTCCCTTGCACCAGTTTAGACTGAAGCAGAGAGATTCCACGGAACTTTACAGCTTTCAGATTTGAAATAATATCTCAGATATGTGTCTGTAGATAGCATGGCGATATTTTAAAAACGTGACAGATGAGTGACCTAAAGAGGGAAAATGGCCTCTTGTACTTCTGAACGTCACACAGCAGCCATTTTGTCTCCCACGGGCAACAGCTAGATCGTTCAAACCGAGTCACTCAGAGATTTTCAAACACACATTGGCATATCAAACTCTTAAAAGGCATCATTTTAGCTCAAGGCTTATATGGTAACTTTATACGACACTCCCTGAGATAGTTCCACTCCACATCTAACTTCTAAGTGATGTTCCTCTGGGTAACATCAACCACTGATTGACTTGTGGACTGCTGGATATCTTTTGATGGGATGGTTGTGAATAATAACAGCATAGCCCACTTCCTTTGTCCTCTGAGACATCACTGAAGATGGTGTTCAGGGGTTTCGTCTTATTTCACTTTCCTTTGATAGGGGGTGTCCATAGCTATTCCTAGAGAGTGGGGATCCAGCTAGGTTTTCTGTCCTGAAGGTAGACAACACTTTTACCTGGGATATCATTTTCATTAGTGAAAGCACATTTGTACCTGGCAGGACCCAGTATCCCATTTTGACCTCTGCCAAGGGAGGAGGTTATGTGTGTGTGTGTGTGTGTGTGTGTGTATATATATATATATATATATATATATATACACACACACACACAATTACATTGTAATGTTGTTTTACACATTTATACATCATATGAACCATTAACTGGTAGCAAAGCCCAAGGAGGAAGAAAGTATTCATGAACATTCATCCAACAAAGATTTTGCTTCAAAAACTTCAAAAGCAATGAACTCAATGACCTTAGCGTCACTAAAGTCACCACAATACCACTTGAAATGGATGGCAACTATGTAAAAATGTTATGATAATGCAAGCTAAAGGTTGCAGCAATGACATTGTGTGATACAGTAGTTGGATCTTTGCAGGAATTATCCCAGCAATGGAAGGTGTCTTGATTACTGTTATACCATTATTGCCATAAATAACTGTGCTCCCCACAGAGCCCCAAATCTTCAGCTGAATCTCTTCTCCACGGAAGCTGAGCAGCTCATGGATCTTGTGATCTTGTCAATGCGCTGCCATGATTGATAAGACAGCTGTGACATATCTACTGAAGCTGTAGATATATAAATGATCCTTGGTTGTTGGGATTTCCTGAGCATGACGTACTTTTATGCTCTTCTATTTAATTTGTCTGACTGAAAAAAAACAAGGCTCAAATATCTGTCTGGTGGAGATCAGGCTCTGTTGATAGGATGTCCAGTGACAAAATCAGGACGTGTCCTTCAGGTACATCAATGTCATTGGGCAATATGAAAGTATGAAAGGCGACCCGGGCCGTCCCGCTAATTTCCCGGGTTAATGGAAGGGTCATTTTGGACGAAATGCCACAACACAGTGTCGAGAGAACACGCTATTTTCAGGCAGTGTGAAAGGGGCTTCACACGCACGCACGCACGCACGCACGCACGCACGCACGCACGCACGCACACACACACCTTTTACACCCTCATAATAAGAAGCTTACAGTTACTTAATTTGTCACATTACTGATGGGTACGCTCTGGCAACAAAGTAAAAACCTGAGTCAAAAAGGCAGAAATTTGTCAATTACAAGATGGGGCAGTATTCTTGTCTTGTATTAATCTTTTCACATTGCATTTGTGCCTAGGTTATGTGTGTATGAAGAAACGGCCTGTGTGCATTTAAAATCTGCTTCTGCAGTATGACTCATGCTGCGAGCTTATGGCACATGACAGATTAAACTGTCAGTGAGCTTTACCAAAGTCCAAAGAAAGATTTCAGGGGATCGCTGATTACAACGAACAGCAAAATGTGGTTATGACATGAAAAAAATAACCCTAACCTGTATATATACATATTTTTCATTGTGGATTGTGAACACACTATTTTAATTAAGGACAACACACATCTATTAACTGAACGTTAACACGATCATACAGACATCCCTACAAATATCATATCGCAACAAGCTACAGTTCAAATGCCCATGTCACCACATTTTGCAGATTCTTGGGTGTGTTTATGTTGCAAATTGCATATTATCCTTCTCTCTTATTCAACAATCTCACAATAGCTTTAATGGTTTTCTGTCATAGTGGATATATTGATAGAAGGATATCAAAGCTTGACGTCTGTCAGTGATATGCCACCAAGACAAGGATGTATGAGAAACACACACCTGAAACTTCTAGATAGCAAGCTTTCTTAAAAGAAAAGCTCACATCTGAATGGCATTTATGAAAACACAATGAAAGGACCAAGACACCTCTGGAGAACTTAAGAGAAGGTTTCCCTCCAAGACCATTTTCCTGGTGTTATTCACACCAACCATGGGAACAGTGATATCACTAATACATCATTACAGTATTGAATTTGATCCCCGATCCTCCTTTGAGGAAAGTTTTTTCCTGACAAGAATAAACAAAGGGAACTTTGGTGAAGCCCACTTGGGCCTCTGTCTCATTTGTGTAATTGCTTTGCGTTTCTCTCTCGCACACCCTTCCTGTAGATCGGCATGACCTCTCTGTCTGACTCTTTTCTTTTGCCTCTTGCACAGGGGAGCCAACCACCACATTTACCAGATGGTGTATGATCTTCACAGACATGCATGCTCACCTCAACCATAAAATACAGTCGACTGCTAGCTGAAAGCTCCATCTTGTGTTTGTATATATAAATGTCCAGAAGGCCCTTGAAATATGCAGAGCAGTAGTATGCATAATACATGAGTACAGCAGGAGAAAAATATCTCTGCTCTGTCCCTCGTCTCCACCTTCCATCATGTTGTCTTCTGCTTTGCATATGCTATAGAACACAACTGTCTCTCAGAATCATATGTGGGGCAGAAAACTGAAGTGAATCATGAGTACTGAATGAATAGTCAAGATCACAGCCAAGGGGGAAGACTTGTAATGGTTCATATGCTAAAATAAATTAATTTCCATTGTTATTCACATTATTTAAAGCTCTTAATTAAATGAAATATACAGACTCCATCCATCATATCCTAGATAAATATAATTTTCCAGAAATGAAAATTGACAATCCAGTTAGTACAGACACACACACTAATAGAGGTTCGCAGTAAAGGGTTAATTTGTTTCTGTCTGTGCACAAATTACTCACAATGAGCTGTTTGAGGCCTGTGAAGGACTGTTCTACAGCATTGGCAGTGAGAACCTGACGCTTCATTGCCGTCTGTTCTCCGAGGAGTCGAAGCATTAGGTCTTTCACAGCATCCCCCTACACGGAAACATACATCAAGAGTAAAGCTTCATATTTTAATGAATGCAGATAACTGATTCCATTTTATAAAATTAATATTCATTTGGACCACCTTCTCTATTTCTCCTTTCTTGTAAAATTAATTACATTAGGATTTTAAACTAAATATACTTGTGTTTGTATCAATTTCCTTATTGATTTCCTTTTCAAATTATTTCTGCTTCCCAATAAATAAGAAATGAATTCACACCTTTATTCCTTTATAAATAAATTAAGGATTTAAATGTGGTGTTGCTATATCTGCTATATATTTGCTATAAGATTCCCTTGTAGACAAAAAGGAATAAAATTACTGCCAAACTGTGACAAGTAAAGAGGTACATGGAAAGTCTAAACAATAAAAATGGTAAATTTATTTACACAACATACTATTAAGAAAGTTATTCAGTTATTCACTGTCTTACCTGTAGGTTGTCAAACTTGAGTCCTGGCATGGTAAGCTTGCTGGTGTCCACAAATGCTGGATTGTAACGTTGGGTTGCCACCTCTATCAACACTTTTTTGGTTTCCTCAGAGGGTAGCCAGGCATCATGACGCCGATCCACTTCACTCAGGTTCAATGCCTTTGCAAACGGGTCATCACTGGCTAAAAATACAGCCTGAAGCTGGTTAAAAGGCTGTGGCTGAGGGGCTGTGGCAAAGGGTTCAGCTTGAGATTGGAATACAGGAGATAACATATGTGGTGGATTGGAGACGGAATTTGTGACAGTAGAACTGTACGTAATTCCTTCAGGAGTGCAGACCGAAGTAGGTGTGGAAGAGAGCTGGCACTCATTGGTGAAAACTATAGGTGTTGGGCTGGGTCCAGAAGGCAACTCAGCATTTGGGTTTGAAACTGAGATGAAAGAGGATGGTGCTGTAAAGGAATCAAAGAAGTCTGAACCTGGATTTGCCTGTTCATTATCTGTAAAAAATTTACTGAGACTGGGGCTCGGCTGGCAAACGAGAGGGGTTGTCATTTTGCCGAGAGACACTACCTCAGTGCTTCCCCCACCACTTCCCATGCTGAGACTAGGGGACTTTATGAGGGTAGGCTGGAATCCATCAGGCATCAGAGATTTTGGTTGTGCACCCTGGCTGAATATGGTGCATACAGGTACAGGCTCACCTTTTGGATTAGTGTTTTTTTCCTGTGGCTCACTAATAACATCCGAGGAGATCTGTCTTTCAACATCAGTAGGAGCACAAGCTGTGACTGGCATGGGGATATTAGTCTGCTGCAGGGGATCTTCTACTTTCACATCAAGACCAACATTCCCATGTTCCTCGGCTGGTACTTGAAAATCATTTGTGTTCTGCCTCACACACTGTTCCTCTCCTTCACCTGTACGGTCAGTTGAATTTTCCTCTTCCCCTGCATCAAAGAAATTGTCAATAGGAGCTACATCATCCTCTTCACTGTTATTTGGCGAGTCAGAAATGATGACGCTCTCCATCATGTTGTCATTGAGCTTGTCTATCAGGCTCTCTGAAGGAGTGGCGCTGCTGTCCTGTGGAGTGGTGTATTCACCACCAACATCGATGCTCTCTTCTTGAACAACATCCGAGGATAGAGTTTGAGTGGCAATGGGCTCAGGCTCCCTTTGGTTTACTTTTTCCACCGATATATCCAAGCTGACTGGCCGCTGAGCAGAAGTCTCCTCACTCTCCATCCTCTTGAAATCTAAACATGGCAAATGGAAATTTAACATTAAAGTATATTTTGACCGAAAGCCACAGAGATTTGCTTAAGCTACGTTGCCGGGTAGTCTAGATCATGATACCTAAGCATACAGTCCGTTTTGTTACTGTGATGTCAAGTGGTAAAGCACATCAACACGTACATAGTGAAAAAGGATTGGTGCTTTTATTCATAAAATAATCAAAAAGAAAAATCCACGATATATCATACATTACAGGGTATCTAGCTAATGCTACATTAGCTACCGTATTATGATTTACCAGAACAAATGCGAGAGCAAATTTCAATAACAACAGTTTACTGCAAGGCTCGTTCTGCACCTAGCCAAGAATTTATTCTAGCTGTAATATCTATATTGCAGCAACATACATGAAACAGAAGCTAAAATACAATGTATTGCGTTTTTAACCTTTGCAGGAGCTAACAGATACAACGGAAGTGGGCGCGCTCAGCTGTACATGTACGGTGTTCGAAAGTGGACAAACCTCATATTCTAGGGCTCTTTTAGTATTCTCGAATAGTCTACGCACTAAATAGATACGCACCAACACTGAATTGCTACCTTTGCGTACTGTAGTCGCAAACTTCGCGTTTGCCAATTCTCCAAACGCGGAAGCGAAGCTTCTGGTCTCATCAGACTGTTTTATTTTTGTAAAGAATAGAAAACGCAGAACGAATCTGGGAAATGGAGGATGACGCTCCTGTTATATATGGTCTCGAATTCCAGGTACGGCTCCGGTAACATTCCAGTTGCACTGCAGTTTAACTGTAAATCTAAAGTTAAAAGCTACATTGGCTCTGGAAATGACCAGTTTACATCTGCTATAATTGTAACATTTGCAGTTTGAATGATTCTACTTTGTGACTTATCGTGTCTGCACAGCACTGTGTTTGGTAGTGCTATTGTCTATTCAAAATGTTCATGTTGTCGCAAACCTGCGTTTTGTGTTTTTTTAGGCGAGAGCACTCACTTCTCAGACAGGTGAAACGGATGCTATTCGTTTCCTTGTGGGCACACAGTCGCTGAAATTTGACAACCAGGTATGAACAAATGGATATCAAAAGAATGTACAGGAGCATGCAACAGGCACGCTTTTACTGGCAATTCCAAGTTTTTGCCTGTATTTTTAAATGCAATCTTGTGCATTTAAATGCCAAAATGCCTTTTGTGCAAGTCTTGTCTGAAATGTTGCTGTCAGATAAAGAGCTACAAGGGAATAGTGATGTGTTGTGTGAAATTGATGCTAAATTTAAGTTTGCACAGTCAAAGCTTGAAATGTGTAAGATTCAAAGTCCAAAACAAAATGCAAGTAAGATGCCAAGTATATGATATTGTAGAACTTTCTCAGAAAATAGTCATGAATCTTATTGTTAATTTATTAGTTAATTAGGCTAGGTTGTATATAAAGACATAGATTTAGGCTGTGTTGCAGAAAAAAGTGTAGAAATACCAGATAGCAAGTTGGGAGTTAGCTTCAAAGATTACATCTACTTTTTTTAAAAATATGCCCGTTACTCTGAATATGAAATGGTGACAATGTTAACCACTGCACGGTGGTAGAGTATGAAGGTTCTAGGTCCAAATCAACTGGGGGTATTACCTTTTCTGTGCCTGTCTGCACCTTCTCCTTGTTTTTGTACGGGTTCGAACCAGGTACTCTGACTTTCTCCCAATATCTAAAGACATGCTTCTGGTGGCTACTCTAATGGTGCTTTTCCTCTAGCACCTGCTCAGTGCGATTCGACTGGACACAGTACAGTTTAAACTGACCAAAGGTGTGAATGACAGTGTGAATGCTTGTCTGCGATGAGATGGTGACTTGTTCCAGTTTATCTGAAGGGAGCTGGGATAAGCTTCTTTTATTGGACTGTTCATTTAATTGTAAAATAATTGTGAGTAAGCTGTTTCTGAAGCCTTAAGTAGTTGAGTTACATTGACAACACCTGAATAATTATGAGAATAGTCACACAAATTGGGCGCACTTTTTTAAAAGTAAAATTTTAAGAGGGTCAATTGTCATGCATTTTGACATTAGTCTGGAAAAATCTTTATTCACTTTGACTTTTAAGACTTGATTATAACTTGATATTTAAATGCATGTAATGTACATGGCTGAATAACCTTTATTGTTACATTAGTTCATTATGTGCATCACCTAAATAAATTCTTTGTGGCAATATACCAGGTTATACTGCATGTCCATGACTAACCAGACCACAGTGATTTTTTTAAATGTATATTTACCACTGTTGGGAAGAAAAAAACATGATATTTTAATTTTTGATATTTTATTTTAATTGATAAATCTAATGATTTATGATAGTGTTGTTATACTATTAAACTCAAAATTCTACATTATCAGAAATCATGATTAGTTTTTTCCAGGAAGATACATAAATGTTAAATTCTGTTTAATTCTGTAAAAATCTATTGTCCAACTCCCTTAAATGTTTTAATCAGGATGGATATAGATTTGGACCATTGTCACAGGTAGAAGAGATGGTCTTCAGTCCTCAATCCTCTCTTCAAATCCAACAATACAGATGTGTGCCGCCAGTCATGCTAATAAGATCTTGCATAGGTCATTACAGAGACACATCACAGAAACAGTTGGTTGGAAACAGGAGGAAGAGAAATAATTAGGTCTCAGAGAGAGACAGAGGGAAGGGCGAGTGGATTTTCTGCCAGCCTAGGAAAATTATTTGAAGTTCAAGCCAGGGGTTGTTGCTTGCTGAGAGTTGCTTGTTGAGAGTTGTGACAGTACATCATAATCTGTGGATTTTTGGTTCATTTATTTACTTTCCTTTGCAGGGAGGGTACCGGATTTAATCCAAATACTATGACTGAAGAATAGTTCAGAAAAAAAACACGTTCTCAAAATGTTCCACTAAGAAAGCAGTGACTTAGTTATTAGTAGTGGAAGACATTTTTTTATTTGAGAGCAGGTGGCAGCTTTGTCCTAACAACAGCAAAAATATCCCCTTTAGATTCTCCTTATCCACCCACTAAGATTACCACGACTACTAGAGCTAGATTGCTAGATCATGTCTATCATATTTTGTGCAAAAGTCCAACAAAAATACTCACTGTTACATATACAGTATAGGCTTTTGTTTTAATTTAAATGTATTAGATATGTGACATATGTTTTTCTAACAAATACTACCTGCAATTCAATAATAAAAACCCTGATGGAGAGTATTATACATCTCTATTCAACATTCTCTATTATTAACCTGATTTGAATGTCAGTGAAGATTCTCTTGGTTATTCCATATAATAAGAGTGACAATTGAATTTGCTTGACATTCACTTCTAAACCAAGAAGCATCTTCGCTCTATTGCACTTTTTGACAGTGATCAAAAAAGGTGTCCCACCATTTTTTTTTCCCATTAGCATTGCAATTTCTCAATTGTGGACATTGATTTGAAATGTTCCCAGCATTGTTTAGCTGACTTTGCCTAAGTTTGCAAGGAGAAAAATGCTTTTTTGCCTTCTTGGTCTTCAAAAAATATTGGCATTTCAGCTCTGATAGCCTGTACTGTACCTGTAAACCCACTGGCCTCTCCACCTCCCATTAAGCATAATGCTGGGTAGAAATGTCCCTTTTAACTTGCACAGCACCTCTCTAATCCCTTAGAGACCAATACCTGGAATGACAAATCGGAGGGCTTGATGGTATGGCATTTAAAGCTGCTAACGAGCTAAAGCTGTTGAGCTTGGCACCTCTCACCCCCTCGCTGTACTCCTCCACTCTGCTTACTGTCATCTTTGCTGCTAAAGAGCTTTAGCAGAGAGGCCCCTAAAGTGGGGACCATGAGCCAGCTTGGCTTTATTCCTCTCTCACCCCCCTTTACCAGTCCCCTTTTCTCTTTCACAATGCTTCACTTCCTCTTACCATCACACATAATTAAAAGTGCCGGGCAGGTTGCCCAAGTGGCTGAAGGCTATGAGTCACTCTCTGGGACTAAGAAAAAGGAATAAATCACCTGGGGGAGAAGGGCTAGGACTTATCCTACACCTTACTTAATTCAGTGGGACCCTATTACTGAGCCCTCCAATTACCCTGTCCTACTGCCCTGAATTTATTTGGAAGCACCGCTTCCACCACCATAAAACTAAACCTTTGCATAATACATTTTGTTCTAATGCAGGCCTACCCAAGGTCATTAGATGCTTAGGTTTTCCTTTCTCTTCACACCTCCTCCTTTCATCCCCTTGCTTAACCTGTAAAAGTCATATTTCGAAAGGAGCGGATGTGCATAGTTATTGACACGGTGACACCATTAATTGTTCCCCAAGGTGCTGTAAATGTCTCCCTTATGGAATAAACCACCATTACTTTTCTGAGCAAACCTTGAGACCCACAGTGTTTTGCTGCATTGTAAGTGATGAACCACTTTCAATCAAGGATCCTCAGAATAATTTTCCATGTTGTGAAAAGAGTCCGCTCTCTTTACTGAGCTGTTGAATGTGCTATTATGTACAACTTAACCCTGACACCACATCTGACCGATGTCATAAAGAAGCATAGGTGTTTGAAAAGTATGTGTGCAGTATTTTAAATGTGCTCTGTATGTGCAATACCATCATGCTTTAGACTGACTGTGGTGGCAAAACTATTACACTCTTCCCAGTATTTCTCTAATTTTCAATTAACAGCTAGGAAAGAACAGATTTTCTATGTTGATATTACAGTGTTTACAAAAATGAATGGATCTGTGGTCATTTTAATAAGACTGTAGAGTTGAATTTAAAGTTGCCACTCAAACGGAATTTGAAAAAGTGTAAAACTAAAGCATTCTTAATAGATTGCAGCCTTGTTGTTTCTAATAATAATTTTAGGAATGAGTTAAAACAATTTTGGATAGTTTTAACATATTGAAATTTAATATATACCTACAAGAGATGTAATACATTTGATTTCAAATATGGGCAAGACATTTAATACTTAATTCTAGCTACAAATCATTATGATCTGTCTGACTCTGTATCAGCTGACTTTTACTATCAGTTCACTGCTTCGGCATAAAAATAAAATGCACAGTTGGGGTGGCACCACATTGTTTCAGTGAAGTTCAGGTTTACACGTTATTATCATCACTTTAGAGTGGATTTTGGTTCCATGCAGCTTGAGCTTGCCTCTGTGCACAGTGGTGAGGGAAGAACAGAATTAAGACAAAAGCAAAGTAGCATAAGTCATATTTCTATATACATCCCAGTGGCAGAACATGGGGCCACTGGGTCACCGACCTCCCTCATAACAAGGGGAAAAATATTTATATTTTTACAAATTCAGTTATAAATATCATTTTAATGTGTGCGTACATGAAATATGAATTATATAAACTACCCCCAACTAAAATTCCTTCACATCAATAAATACACATCAGCCTCATCAAAAATGTTTTTCACCAGCTGCCACTGATGCAGACACACATCTACCAGTATATACAGTAGAGACTATATATCGATATGTACTGTTGTTTTAAGTTAAGCTTTATCCTAATGCATCTCTCCTTGTCTCTGCTTTTTCTTTTCCTTCAGATTCACATCATAGAGTTCGATGATGAGAATAACATCATAAATAAGAATGTCCTTCTACACCAGTCTGGGGAGATATGGCACATTGCAGCCTGTCCTGCAGATAAAAGTGTCCTGACCACCTGCTATAACAAAAGTGAGTCCTACAATTCTGTCTATTTAAAATGCCAATCTCTGCCTTTGCCATCTAAAGCCCCGAGGCAGTAAATTAAAAAAAAACAAAGCATATTTAATATCAGCTCCCACTGCTGAGGTAATCAATAATAATGTGTTGACATGAGGTGTCAGGGGAAAGAGTGGTGCTGTAGCTTTTATGGTTATGTGCAACTTACCTGTTCTATTTCTTTGGAACAGGTTAGCTGTACTAGATAGTGCTGCCAAATTGTAGAAATCTAAGTAAGATTTTACACAATTCCTCATGTTTAGAACATGAAGAACAAAATCTTTCTTTTATTAGAGGCTAGGCCAATGACTAGATTTACGTTTATGGTGTTCTGCCATGACTGTTTAATTAGTAAGAGTGTGATAAGCTTCCTTATGCCAAATGCTGTATATGAAATTTATCTGAACCTCCCTGACACAAGTGGAATTTTTAATCTTTGATTTATGTATAAATGAGAAGTAGGAAATGTATGTACAGTAGATACTCCATTCAAAACATCGTGATCAAAAATATTTGATGATAAATATTTTCTTCTATATAAAAATACAAATCACCGTAACCCTAAGTCAATGGTCCCATCTAGGGGTAATGGGAGACAAGCAAGTGCATTGCTTATGTCCAGTCGACTCCGTAATTTTATTTGAATGGGCCGAGTGATGGTGCTAGCCAACAGAGGCACCTGTGCTATTTTTTAACTGCAGTCTCCAAAATGTTTACATCAAATGTCTGCAGTTGCAGGAAGGATCAATTCTTCACCAATAGTGAATGGCTTCATAGCCTTCGCAACACGTTTAGCCACCAAGTAGGACGCTCTTAGTGCACTTTGATTTGTTGATGTGGAGGCCCTGAGTAATTGGCTCTGTTCTTCATGTTCCCACTTTTTTTCTTTCAAAAGGCTTCTTTTGTAATGCAGGGTGCTTGGTCTCCAAGTGGAGAGGCAATTTTGAAGGCTTCAAAGACCCTGTCGCCACATATTGAAAAGTGCAGGCTTGGTGCGTGGGAATCACCTGCCATGATAAATCCTCATTTTAAGTAAATGCAGCTCTCTTTTTGTTAGTGGTCATAGGCTCTTCTTCTGCCTCCTCACCGGGCCTTTCCAAATACATCTGTTTTTGGCTCATTTTGCTAGGTTGTGAGTTGAATATTATTGTAAATGTGCCACATGACCGAGACAAACATCAGTCATGTGTTACATGTGTCATATGAGACAAGCATCTTGACATGCTTCAAGAGTAAGTTATAGATGGATGTAATAGAGATCATTTGGTCATTTTTCAAAATAAAATATTGTTCTGACTCAGACTCGGTGTGGCCCGGTACCAAATAATTAATTTCTGTAAGCATCGGGCCTTAATTTCTCAAGTTATTTGCAGTGTCAATTCCTATTTTCTTTTTCACTAAAGCTGATGCAGGTATCTGTCCTTCACAACCTACAATGAAAATAAGCGGATTAAAGCCTACTGTAAAGCTCCATAGTGAACATACATGGCTTTGTAAAAACACAACTATAAACACAAAGACAATACACACATAAAGTGGCTCATCAATCTACACGCAGTACCTCACAAGGACAGCTCAAGTCCAGAATTTTAGAAAATTTTAGAAAATGTATTTAAAAAAAAAAAAAAGGAAGGAATGAGGTAAGAAAAAAAGAACCTATTTGGCAATTGACATAATTTCCACTGTACAGCTTGCTAAACCAAAGGTATATACATGTACAATACACAGGTCTCATATAGTGTTGTCTACTGCTTGCATAATGGTGTGCAAGTAAAAAAGGCTTTAGTTCAAGATGACTGATCGCCCACTTACTCCAAGTGCACAGTTGTCTAAAAATACTCAAAAGACTGTGCTCTCGCACCATGGTGCTTTTCAGTTTGACAAATGAGCTTAGCCAGTGTTTCCTTGCCTGGTGTCTGCTCACAAATTCTCAATACTTCAGAAAATATAGTTATTAGTCTCTCTGTCTCTCCCGTACACTGTTCCCATTTACTGTTGTGGCTGTATGGTTAACATACCAAAACGACTCATTTGTGATCTTGATTTTGAGAAAAGTCCTTCCATCTTACCACATTAATAGCAGAAATATACTGTACATGCAACCCCACAGAGTGACTGTTTCTGATGTGAGTCCTTTTACAGCCAGTGACAGCAGGGTTGTATCCTGCGCATCTGTATGGCGAATGCCCTGTGATTGGGAAACAGGAAACAATGAATCACCTGAAGACTCTGTTCACAACCCCCAAACACTGGAGCTGCTTTGCCACCTAGAGAATAGCAGCCACAGCAATATTGCCTGGTAAGTGATGCTGGGGGAACAGAAGCAGTCTGTGATTCAAAGGGAAATAATTTCTTGATTAATTTATTATTTTTTCAGAAGTCTACAGTATGATGATTGTGTTTCTGTCCTACTGTGTGTGTCTGTGTGTGTGTGTGTTTGCATGCACGCGTGTGTGGTTAGAGCAGGGCTCTACCCTCTTTAAATCCATGGTGTTTCTTTCACAACTTCCATTCTCTCTCTCTCTCTCTCTCTCTCTCTCTCTCTCTCGCTCTGTGTTGCCTTCTCTCTTTGTCGCTCCCTTTTTCTTCGTCTGGCATTCTCTCTCTGTCGCTCTCGCTCTCTCTCCCTCTCTCTGTTTCTCTTTCTGTGTGTGTGTCTGCTTGTGTGCTATTCGTGCACAAAGCCCGAAGCCTTTATTGTGCACTATCGATTTCCCTGGATGGATGGCTTTGGTTTGCTGCAGCTCACCTTCATCTCCATCATCCGCACACAGCATCACCATCACCTTACGTATCAGATTTTGGTGTGAATTTTTGTGGCGTAAAATTGAAATTTGCATTCTTAAGGCATTTGTATATGTTCACCCACCTGTATGTGTAGTTTTTTTGATTATATATATAGTCTTTATATGTACGATATCTATCATCCAGGTGATATATGACAATAAAACAATTGTACAGTTCATGGAATCAGGCAACTCACTTTACAACTGTCATAGGTCCAGTTCTAGTATCTAGTTGTTTGAAATATGATAATCAAAGAATTTGTATTTTCAGTTAAATATTTTATTGAAAAAATACAGCTACAGTATAAGATACTGTAAAACAGTGTTTAAATCACCATATTTTATTACCTCCAGTATGAACCAGTTAGTGCATTTGTTTGAAAAGCTTGAGTAACAGCTTGAATAGCATCTCCAGAATGCACACAATGCAGTGGATGAGCATTTGTTTTTGACCACCTAATTACAATTAAGGTGAGGGATCAGACCAAGCATAGCCCATGACCCCCTAATGATGATAAACAACATTGGTGCCAAGTTTCCATTGCCCGGATGCGGGTCACCGGGGCCCCCTCCTGGCCTGGGGGTGGGGCACGTTGGCGAGTGCCTGGTGCCCGGACCTCTGGCCATGGAGTCCGGCCAGGCACAGCCCGAAGAGGCAACATGGGACCCTCTTCCCGTGGGCTCACCACCTGCAGGAGGTGCCAAGGGGGTCGGGTGCATTGTGTGTTGGGTAGCGGCCAAAGGCAGGGACCTTGGTGGTCTGATCCACGGCTGCATAAACTGGCTCAAGGGACATGGAATGTCACCTCTTTGGTGGGAAAGAAGCCTGAGCTGGTGCGCGAGGTTGAGAAGTTCCGACTAGACATAGTTGGCCTCACCTCAACGCACAGCAAGGGCTCTGGAACCAGTCTTCTCGAGGGGGGTTGGACTCTCTACCACTCTGGAGTTGCCGATGGTGAGAGGCGACGGCCAGGAGTGGCAATTCTCGTTGCTCCCCAGCTTAGTGCCTGTATATTGGAGTTTACCCCGGTGGATGAGAGGGTAGCCTCCCTTCGCCTTCGGGTGGGGGGCCGGATCCTGACTGTTGTTTGTGCCTATGGTCCAAACAGCAGTTCAGCGTATCCGCCCTTTTTGGAGTCCTTAGAGGGAGTGCTGGAGAGTGCTCCTTCTGGGGGCTCCCTCGTCCTCCTGGGTGACTTCAATGCTCACGTTGGCAACGACAGTGTGACCTGGAGAGGTGTGATTGGGAAGAACGGCCCCCCTGATCTGAACCCGAGTGGTGTTTTGTTATTGGACTTCTGTGCTCGTCTTAGAATGTCCATAACAAACACCTTGTTCAGGCATAAAGGTGTCCACATGTGCACTTGGCACCAGGACGCCTTAGGCCGCAGATCGATGATTGACTTTGCGGTTGTATCATCGGATTTGCGGCCGTATGTTCTGGACACTCGGGTGAAGAGAGGGGCGGAGCTGTCAACTGATCACCACCTGGTGGTGAGTTGGCACCGATGGTGGGGGGGATGCCGGACAGACCCGGCAGACCCAAAGGTATTGTGAGGGTCTGCTGGGAACGCCTGGCAGAGTCTCCCGTCAGAAGGAGCTTCAACTCACATCTCCCGTCAGAAGGAGCTTCAACTCACATCTCCGGGAGAGCATTGACCATGTCCCGGGGGAGGCGGGGGACACTGAGTCTGAGTGGACCATGTTCCGTGCCTCCATTGTTGAGGCGGCTGACCGGTGCTGTGGCCGCAAGGTGGTTGGTGCCTGTCATGGCGGCAATGCCCGAACCCTGCTAGTGGACACCAGCGGTGAGGGATGCCGTCAGGCTGAAGAAGGAGTCCTATCGGGCCTTACTGGCCTGTGGGACTCCTGAGGCAGCAGATAGGTACCGGCAGGCCAAGCAGAGTGCAGCTATGGCTGTTGCCGAGGCAAAGATCCGGGCATGGGAAGAGTTCGGTGAGGCCATGGAGAGCGACTTTCGGACGGCCTCGAAAAGGTTCTGGACCACCATCCGGCATCTGAGGAGGGGGAAGCAGTGCACTGTCAACGCTGTGTATAGTGGTGATGGTGTGCTGCTGACCTCAACTCGGGATGTTGTGGATCGGTGGAAGGAATACTTCGAGGACCTCCTCAATCCCACCAGCGCGCCTTCCAATGAGGAAGCAGGGCCTGGGGACCTGGGGATAGGCTCTCATATCTCCGGGGCTGAAGTTGCCGAGGTAGTCAAAAAACTCCTCAGTGACAAGGCCCCGGGGGTGGATGAGATCCGCCCAGAGTCCCTTAAGGCTCTGGATGTTGTAGGGCTGTCGTGGTTGACTCGACTCTGCAACATCGCGTGGTCATCGGGGGCAGTGCCGCTGGATTGGCAGACTGTGGTGGTAGTCCCTCTTTTTAAGAAGGGGGACCGGAGGGTGTGTTCCAACTATAGGGGGATCACACTCCTCAGCCTCCCTGTTAAGGTCTATTCAGGGGTACTGGAGAGGAGGGTCCGCCGGATAGTCGAACCTCGGATTCAGGAGGAGCAATGTGGTTTTCGTCCTGGGCGTGGAACAGTGGACCAGCTCTACACCCTCAGCAGGATCTTCGAGGTGTGCATGGGAGTTTGCCCAACCAGTCCACATGTGTTTTGTGGACTTGGAGAAGGCATTCAACCGTGTCCATTGGGGGGTCCTGTGGGGGGTTCTCCGGGAGTATGGGATGCCGGGCCCCCTGATATGGGCCGTTCGCTCCCTGTACGATCGGTGTCAGAGTTTGGTCCGCATTGCTGGCAGTAAGTCGAACTCGTTTCCAGTGAGGGTTGGTCTCCGCCAGGGCTGCCCTTTGTCACCGATTCTGTTCGTGACTTTTATGGACAGAACTTCTAGGTGCAGTCATGGTGTTGAGGGGGTCCGGTTTGGTGACCTCAGGATCGGGTCTCTGCTTTTGCAGATGATGTGGTCCTGTTGGCGTCATCGGCCCGTGACCTCCAACTATCACTGGATCGGTTCGCCGCCGCATGTGAAGCGGCTGGGATGAAAATCAGCACCTCCAAATCCAAGGCCATGGTTCTCAACCGGAAAAAGGTGGAGTGCCTTCTCCGGGTCAAGGAGGAGATCCTGCCCCAAGTGGAGGAGTCCAAGTACCTCGGGGTCTTGTTCACGAGTGAAGGAAGAATGGAGCAGAAGATCGACAGGTGTCCGCAGCAATGCAGACTCTGCACCAGTCCGTAGTGGTCGATTTACCGGTCGATCTTCGTTCCTACCCTCACCTATGGTCATGAGCTTTGGGTCATGACCGAAAGAACAAGATCACGGGTACAAGCGGCCGAAATGAGCTTCCTCCGTAGGGTGGCTGGGCTCTCCCTTAGAGATAGGGTGAGAAGCTCTGCCATCCGGGAGGAGCTCGGAGTAGAGCCACTACTCCTCCGTGTTGAGAGGAGCCAGATGAGGTGGCTTGGGCACCTAGTCAGGATGCCCCCTGGGCGCCTCCCTGGTGTGGTGTTCAGGGCATGTCCATCCGGGGCATGTCCATCCGGCAGGAGACCCCCGGGAAAACCCAGGACACGTTGGAGATACTATGTCTCTCGACTGGCCTGGGAATGCCTGGGGATCCCCCCGGATGAGCTGGAAGAAGTAGCTGGGGAGAGGGAAGTCTGGGCTTCTTTTCTTAGGCTGCTGCCCCCGCGACCCGACCCGGATAAGCGGTAGAGGATGGATGGATGGATGGATGGATGGATGATTACAATTAACTTTCTTTTGTGGGATTTACAGTGTGCTGTGGGAGCCCATGGGCGATGGCAAACGTTTGATCTCTTTGGCTGATAACCACGCCTTACTCTGGGATCTGCAGGAGAGTTCCACACAAGCTATTGTACGACACACACACACACACACACACACACACACACACACACACACACAGAGCAAATCATGCATCTTTCATAACTCATTTTTTGATAACAACAATGTGGTTTCAGTGTTTAAATGCACATATCCTTTCTCTGCAACAGCAGTAGCTTCAACTGTTCACGCTGTCTCTTGCATCATATAAAATACAAATGTGCATATTTAAATGGTTTTTCCCCTCAACACCATATCGCCTTCCATTGTTTCTTTGTGTACAACTTGGGTTGTACCAAGTAAGCTATATTCAATGGACAGTACTTGTCATGATTGAGTCACACGTTTACTGATGCTTGAACTTGTCCATCACTCCTGTTGATTTAGCTGTGGCTGCTACATTGTCTGCTAACTTCTTTAGGAATTGTTGTGGTGTAAAAAGCCAAGAGGTGTGGCCAAAGAAAAACAAAGTAAAACAATGTAAAGTGCCACCTAGTGGGGGAAGATGGCTTGTCTCCATCCATAATCTGGCTACTGTAAAATGGCTTTTACAATTTCTGAGTCAAAACCTGAATTCTAGGCTTCCCAACTCCGAGCTGTCAAATTCAGTTTTTGGCTACAGGACAGGTGTTAAGCGTTCAATAAACACTGAATCAAAGAGTTGAGCTTGTGCATGAGGATAAAAAAGGCCTTATCAATGGATTCACCACCACCACCAAGCCTCAATCCTACTTCTCACCAGTAGGGATGAAAAAATTAATGAAGAATACTTTAAAAAAATATACTGCATTAGCAACAAGGGAACAAGAGCTTTTGTGGCAGGAAATCGCTGACCGAGTCGATGTGTATTAAAATATTAATCAGAGAGAAACAAAATTGTTCTTTATTTGGACACTAACATGTCCTTTTTGAACTGATAACTGATATTTTTGAAAAATATATGTTGGGCAATTTTTATTACAGTCAGGTTCTAATTAATCAATGAGACACTGTTAAGTTGCTGTTTCACTGTTGCCATGGGAATGCGGATGTTGTGGCCAATTAAAAGCCCTGTCACTGTTCCTAAGATCTGTTCCTAAGACAAATGCTGTGGCAAAAAAAAAGCGATGGAACAAGTGTAGAAAAGGAGGAGGCAGGGATTGTAGGAAAATGTGAGCGATAATTCATACAAAAGCCAACTGCACATCTGCCAATAAAATGGCTCCATTAGTCAGGAGGAACCACTGAGGTTAAACCGCCCGGGTCAGGAGACAACCACGGAGGAAAGAGCAGCTTCAAAGGAGTCAGGGAGGTCATTTACAGTTTGTTGTCTACCGGGTATCTCCAGAGGCTGATGTAGTATATATTAATAATCATATTAATTTAGTTAAACTCAAGTCTGTTTGCTAGATAAGCTAGGAGTGACAGGAAAAGTAACCTGACTCAGCATAGTTATTTTAAACCACAATCTTCTCACTCATAAACTGAGATTTAAGGTTAACTCTGACATCAGTTATTAAAAAAAACACTTTAACCATTCTATTTAGAACTATAATAGATTAATAATTAATATAATAATACATTTTTTAAACAATGTTATTAAATACATTACATCACTGGTGCCCCCTGTCTCTTATTTTCAGTTCAGAAAGTTGGCAAACCTAGATAGTAATCAGGGAATGATTAAAGAACCAATCGGGGTCTGATAATCCCCTTCTGATAGAGATTTCTGTGACATATCTGCACTTTGACATCATGTCTGCAACTGCCCTCAGTCATCTGAAGAGCAAGGGAATCTCAGGGTTAGGTGAAGCAAAGTATGTTGCCCAGGTAACGGACTCAGAGTTAATCTAAACTGGCTTTGTGTAATTGAAAAACTGGCGTTCCCCTTGTCTCAAGGTTAATTAATTCAGGATTGACTCCACCAATAATTCTACTAGTGCAAACTGCTTTGTAGTCCGAAAATTCTGTTGCAGGAATTATTTAGAGCCAATTGATAGAGGAGGGTGTCCACTTTAGATGCGGATGTAAACAAACTTATTGTCTTGGTAATAATTAAGATCCACTTGATCAAGACCCAGTCCAAGGTTTAGACCTGAACCCCATTGCAAACCTTTAAAATGAGAATAAAATGAGAAACCACACAAGCCATCAAACATACACTGTTTGACATGTGGCACCAGAGGTGGCATTAATTCACCCACAACTATGTGAAACACTGATAGGCAGCATTCTAAGATCCACGAAATATGTGATAAATAAGTGTTATTCCATGATGAACTGATTAATGATCTGTACCTAGGTTGATATATTAGTATTGTGTTGTTTAAAAATCAACATATACTTAAAATTCTATTCAGGTTTAATAGCAATGAATATTTTTTGTTGTCTTAACTTTATTTTCATTTTTAGCAAATGAATAATCAAGCTAAAATCAGTATTTTTTGGAATTTGAAGTGAAACAAAATTCAAAGAAACATAAATCATGTGCCTATAACTAGTAAAATCGGTGAAACTGATATATTTTTTGCAGAGCTGTATACATGCATGTGCGCGTGCACACACACAAACACACACACATGCACACATTTAGTCAGGAAAAGTAAGAATTACAGAAGGAAAGTAAGCGGCATTAAAATAACGTGACTAACAAGAGGCCTATTTGATTAGAAGGACAGATTAGGAAGAGGGAGATTCAGATAAGAAAAGACAGGGGGATGCTGCAGAATAAAGGAATGGAAGAGAGAAATCTTGGCAGTCAGGGCATGTTCTTCCAGCACTGATAAGAATGTTAATCTTCCTCCCTCCTTTCATCACACCTTCTACTTTACTCTTGTTTAGTACAGTATTTATTTCAAGCTGTGTCTAGCTGCAGCATGGATGTATACATTTCTTTCTGCATGCTCTGTGTGTTTGCCCTAGAACGCGTGTGCACATACACAGATCATCTTTAAAGGCATACTGCTGTGCATTGTTTAGGGGAATATGAGCAGTGGTGTTATCCATACGTGTCTGTGCAAGCATGTGTATTGCTCACCAATTAGAATTGTTGCTGAAGTTCGGTAAGAATGTATTTACCAGCTCAAAGCACACACGAAACATTATTCTATATGTGTTCCCACAAACATATGTGAGAAAATATGAGTCTCCAGAGAATGTTCAGATGCTGAATTATGATTGGTTTGCAAACCACCTGCAAATGGACAATGGTCAGCATTTTTGTACATGTCTGATCCTCGTTATGCTGCTAGATGCATGTATGCAGATACACTGTTATTAAATAATTCCCTACGTCTGCATGTGTGACATTTTTTTGGAGTGCATTTGTAAAGAAGCTATAGGAGGTTGACTTATAAGGTTAGGGGGACTCTCCTGGTGATGGCCACCTGGGTAGAGAGAGAGGAGAAGGGGGAGGACAGGTAGAGGAGAGAATAAGCAGGGATCAGGGAAATACATTAATAGTACAAGCTGCTGGTATAAGAGTAGAGTGGGTCAGCAGGGTCGGAGGTCGACAGGCCAGCATACAGCTAGAGATCAACATGGAAAGAGGTGGTTTTGTGGTTTGTGTGTTCATGTACGTGGCGGTAGATGCTATAAACGAGAGGAGAAAGCATTTGGATGAAGAATTTGAGAAAGTTTGTTGTGATTTTTGTAGGCCTCACATCCTGCTCAATCAGTACCGAGTAAGCCTCAAGCCCCACCCAGGGTTTTTTGATCCAAGTACCTACCTTGAAAGTAGCACAATATTAAAAAGTATGCATGTATTGTCGGAGATGTCTTTAGTAGCTTAGTTTGCATCCCATTTTTGTCTATGGCAACACTGAGAGTCATATGTGAGGAAAAGACTTCTGAGACTTTTTACCAGTTGTGGTTTGGACTTTTAACACCAAGTAGAAACCCATGAATCTTGCACCTTCTTTTTCTGAATGTATCTGTCCTATTTCACCTGCTGCTTTTTTCATTCAGCCTCTTTTTATCCATTCTGCTTTTCTCCTTCCTTCCTGCTCTCATTACTGTTCCTTCCATCTAACAGTATACTTCAGCAATGAAATGAAATGAAACAATGAGTGTGCCAGGGAACTGTTCTTTGACTGAGCAATCATTGATCCCTGCTCCAACAGGCTGAAACAGGAGGGAAAGAAAGGGAAGATGAGCTCATAACCCACAGATAGCCACAGAATTGGGTAAAAGTTGACACAGGATTGAAAATAACATAAAATGCATTAATTATTTTATTTTCAGTTATGCTATTCTATTTTCATCAGCTGTTTTGTTTTAGGTTTATTTGGCCAGGCTAAAATAGCTCTAAATATATCTACACACACACACACACACACACACACACACACACACGCACACATACAGTATATGGCAAAATCATGAAGGTCGTTGTACCCTTCGCAGATTTCCAGCAGTGTAACCCTGGAAGGCAAAGGCCAACTTAAGTTTACCTCAGGCAAGTGGAGCCCCCACCACAACTGCAGCCAGTTTGCCTCAGCAAATGACACAAGCATCCGTGGCTGGGACCTTCGCTCCATGAGGTACGTTTTTTCACTCTTGTAAAATGGAACCATCTAACATCCTACATAACACACTATACTGTACTATGAAATAGCATACTAAAATATTATCTGGTGCTTTTGTGTTGTTTGGTGCTTAAAAAAAGTCATCACTCTACAGAATCATATATCAGTGAATAATGACACTGAAAGACACATCTTGATGTCTAATTTTCAGATTTTTTATTATTTTTTAAGAGACAAAGTTGAACATGGTTGTATACAGTATATTGTAGTTATGATGGTGGTAGAAGGCACACATCAACATATAACATTTGTTTATGAGCTTTATCACTGTTATTAAAGAATCAAGGTTTTGCACCTGGCTGGTTTTAAACCTCAAGTTCAACCCAACATTAGAGCCATGTGCAGGAAGTATTGGTTAAGTTGAACTGTCGGAGCATAATATTTTCACTAGGTGTTCAAATAATACTACATCATTCATACCTTCAGTGATTTTCAAGGTTATCAATTTAATTTATTACAGTGATTGAAAATATTAGAGATGTTTTATGACATAGCTTTCCTTAAAGCTTCCCTTAAAATGTCATAGCTGTAAGCTAGAGCAGAATTCAGGGCAGCGTAGAATTTGCATTTATTTTTGCGATTGCTACAGGAACTAAGTACATTTCATTTGATTAGAAGAATTTCCATATAGATGTTTGTTTTGAATTATTGAATAAACGATTCAATAGAACTATATGCAGATAAATTGTGCAACTAGAGCATGGGGTGTGTGGAATCACAAGTAAAGAGAATCACGGTAAATTTCTCAGACCTTACTGAGCACCTGGATTAGCATCTGTTTTTAACTTCTCTTTGATTGCTTTGTAGCATTTTTTGTTAAAAAAGAAATTTCAATAAAATGTATTATTATTACTAGGTGTCATAGTAGTTAAGATCTAGAGTAGTTTTTACAACAATACAACAATAATAATTGTTATTAATTATTGTGGTCTCAAAATTGAACAGAATATCTGTATTATAAGTGCACTACAATGCAGATCTTGTATACTCCCATTCATTTATCTTGTAAGTGCTGGTTTTCAGCTATAACTCTGTGCACTGGCATGCTTTGTGTGTCCATTTTTGAAAGTATTTCCTGTGGATGTGGGGTATGTGACAAGTGAGGTCAGCATTTGTGCTCATGGAGTAGCTGTTAGAGAGCTGATAATCAGCCTGTTATTCATTGCCATGATAACATCATGCTGAAGAGAGTGACAGTAGCGTTGATTGAGCGAGCGAGACAGAGAGAAAGAATATGTGTAGATGTGTATCACTGGCACTGATAAGATAGTTGAATCACTGAGATCTCTTCCTGTCGGCATCATAACAAATTATAGAGTTTCTGCACACCCCCGTTTAGCTGGTCTCCTCCTGCTGTGCTCATTCGAAAGATACGCAAGTGCTGTTCTTGCTGTCAGTACAAAAGGATGGACCAGATGGCAGCACCACTTTTTTTAGTAGAGTCTACAGTCTACTACAATGTAGTGACAATACATGTAATATCTTATATGCATTTCTTAAAAGGTCTATGTATTTTGGAAAGAGAAACTCAAAAATTATGGGGATGTAAATAACTCAATGATAAATTTGGATAGTTGCACCCACAATGGCTTGCTGGTGATTTTAAGGGTAGTAATTCTAGTAATTGGCTTATCTTACAAAAAAAGACCTTTATGTGTCCTTAAAACCTATTCTCAGAACATCACATTTCTCTATATTTGTCTTCTGTGTAAATTCTCAGTCATCCAGGTCATTGTATCCATGTAGGATCCTACCTTGGATCTATATTTGTCGCTTTTTCTTAGTGGGCACCACTTTCACACAGGAAATTGGACAGATCAAACAGCATTATTGGCTGTTGTGACATTATTGGCTATTTTTATTAAGATCATTTATTAGCTTGGTATCTGAAACCTGTACTTAGTTACCAAGACTACGGTAACTATGAATGCTGCAGAGTGATCTCTTATTTAGTTTTTGCAAAGGTTAGCTGAGATTTTCAGATTGCTGTTTAGGCCAAATGAGTCATTTCAACATATTATTTCTCAAAACATTAATTGATTAGGGATGTTGACAGTCAAAATTTATTTACTTCCATTATTTATAATTTAATAGAAACGTTTACACATGGATCACATGCACAATTCACCTGAGAATGTTTGCAATAATGTTTTTTTCAGTCTTTTTATTTTATATGGTCTATTTTTATTATTCCTACTATTCCTATTGCAATCTAACAGATGTGGTGTAATAGATGTTAAAATCATTCTGAAATGTTTTTCTCTTGTATCGCTAATATGGGATTTGAGTTTTGAAAAGTATTTTATTTAATTTTGTTGTATTACTTGTATCTCTCAGTATTGTTGAAAGTTATATTAAACATCTATTTGTCCAAAATAAATGCAAAATACACTATAGTGTTATATATTGGGACAAGCGGCAGGAATATGGTTATATCTTGGTATTTAGTAGAGTCTTTTATAAAGAGTGACATACAGTGAGAGACACAAGCAAGCCACCGAGCAATTGAGAGGAATATTGTGAAAAAAACAACTTACAGTCCAAAGCTAGCTGCTATTGTAACTACCAACCAACAATCAAGAGCTATTGAGGGAGTGAGGAGAGACATAAACAGGAGCGAAGGAGAGAGGAGGTGAGATGAGATAGGAGGAGAAGGATAAGTGTTGTTAGGAGAGCAGGTGCTCTCAGAAGAGCTGTGACTTCAAGAGCTTCTTGAAGGAAGAGAGGGTTGCCCCTGTTCTGACAGCGGTCAGGAGGTCATTTCACCGTTGGGAACAGGCAAGAGAATCGGTCTGGATTGTCAGGCCTGCACAGCCGGCGTTGCCAGACAGATGCTCTGGCCTTTCACCTGATGACTGTTGAGAGATTAGTTTTAATGCCATTTGGGAATCTAATTTGGTTGTTGGTTATAAGTAGGTAGTTATTAAAAATATCAGGACCTCAGTATCTCATTCTTTTTTACCCATGCTTTTGCATTATTTGTACTAAAGGACCTTTTCTGAAAAGATTAAAAAACAAAAAAACAAATAATTAAAAGGATGATAAATGCCTCAGCCTTGCCTAGTTGTAATTGACACCTAAAATCAAACTCTAACCCTCCAACAGCTTCAGCTTTTTTTTGGTTCTGACTATATTACATGTATGGACAGTAAGGTAAAGACACTATGTGTTCACGCACATGCTCCCAGTTCAATGCTCTAAAACAAGGAGAGGGGAAAACATCCCAGCAGTGGCAGTAGACTCTGCCTAACCCTTCGATGCTCCAAAGCACATTTTTGTGCTTTTACCTTCTCTAATACATGTCTTTTCTTTTTAATGCATATTGTTGATTATACGACATGACCTAAAAGTACCCTGTAAAACCCATTGAAATCCTCTTTGTAACCATTTAAGGCATTTTTCTTTCTTTTTCCCAGTGCCCTTTGCCCTCTATCTATATTACTTTGATGGTTACCTTTGCTTTGGAAAATTAAGCAGGCCTTGATTTCTTTCACAAGCCTGCAGCTGCAGCCCTGTGCACAAAAATACAAAGGAGGGGAGAATTCACTTCTTTGCTGGCACTGTACTATAGCGCTGAGGAGGTACTCCATATTATCATGGAACTTGATCCTGAGCCCATGGAGCACAACTCGGTAAGCTGGGATTCAGGCACTGACACAGCCGATAACGATGAAGGGTATTTCCCAGGGGTTGGACGCGGAAATACAAAATCAGACAGATCCACAGGTCACCCACTAATTCTAAAATCCAGTTTAACACCCCCCAGGTATTGGGTGAACCTCAGGATCCACCCAGTATGCCCTATCTAGAGTTGATGAGCAGATTGACTGTTCTAATGTATTTTTCACCTAGGAAATCATAAAATTTGAATCAAAAAGGATCAGGGGAGTTGCTATGGGACTTTTTGCTGCCACGGTGAGGGCGTACTTTTCACTCCTGATGGCTGTAAGCAGTGTGGCCATTATATTATTATCAATAAGTGAAAATCTTACATGTACTGTAGGTAGCTAGAAAAACATTTTTGTGCAAGGAGTGCTTAACATGAGTATTTGACACCAACCAAGAAATACTATTGTACATAAACAATAATCAAACCAATATGAATCCATCTTACATGAAGAGTCTTATGTTTTTTTGACCACTATATCCCTTTTGGGGTCACAGGCAGGGTGCTGGGGTCCATCTCAGTCTGTGGGTGGTGGTAGATCAGTAGACAAGAGATCTATTTTGTGTGTTTTTAAAACCATAAAGTAGAAGTGCGTCATGCCCAAAATGTGGCAGTTTAAGGATTGAAAATATTTTATATTAATTCACATTTGACAGGGATAAATAATAATTTACAACATTTTAATTGGTTGCATTTTTTTATCAGCGTAGTTTTTGGTTTGACGGAACAAAGGTCCATTTGAAAGGAACATCAAAAGGTTAAAAATGTAAGACCCTTGAAAGGAATAGAATATTGAATGACAGCCAATCTTCCTGACATGCTGTGCTTTAAAAAAAGATATCAGTGCTTATTAAAATAAAAATATGGCTCCTTGTCTGAGTAGCACCGATGTAGTATGCAGCATTATGTAAATTATTGAATCTCTGCTCCAATATTGAGGACAGAAAGAGAAATTATTTAAATATAGCTGACTATAATGTGGAGGCTGTACTGGCCATACTGTAAAACTCTGCATATGTATGTGTGATTTCATGTATCTGCTATACAGTACACATTTCACTCTCAAACTTGGGACTTTTTATCGAATTGAGGATATTTTGGATGGCCGTGGATTAGTCGTGACGGCTAGGGGCTTGGGAATGCATCGTCAATGAAAGACTTTATGAAGATAGACATACTCAGAAGGATGTGTATTTGTGCACAATGCTCTTGGGTTAACCGACAGTCCACAGCAAGGAGCGATAAGAGCACACTGATCTGTGTAATAGCTGCTAGGCTGCAGCCAGACACCATGCACTGCAGGGTGAATACAGAAACTACTTGGGATGCTGCAGTAAAGCAGGGGCTTGAAAAAGATGAGGAGGGTGGGAGGACAAAGTGCAGATATGAAAAAAATGGAACCAATGTAATTGGTGATAGATAGATGGGCAGATAGATTTTTATGATTTGCTCCTGCATGTAAACAGCAGTTGTCGTCGAGGACTAGGTGACATCATCTTTTGTTTTTAGAACTATCTCTTCTGCATATTCATATTAAATGGTGCTTCAAAATACCTTGTACTGTAGGTGAACCCTTATTCACACTGCTTGCCTTTCATTGCTTTGCTTATCTTTAAATTGTGTGAAAAATGCAGCCTTAGCAATACATGTTTTGAATTCCAAGGCATTGGACTAAACATGTCTGCTCATTTTGAAATGGCTCCATACCACTGAATCAGTAAACTTTTGTAAATTAATTCTGATATTTTCACCCTGCATTTTCCCATTCGTGGCTTCAGACATTTAGGTGTTACAGAAGTTTATGGAAGATTTTTACATCACAGTTTTGCTTTTTTAATTCCCCCCCCCAGCCAGCTCTATGACAAAGAAGCTAACATAAGTGGAACAGTCTTTTGTGCTACAAACCACACTTGGCTCATTGTTGCACCACAGACAACAATGTCCCCTATTCATTAATTAGCACAAAATAAGCATACTGTACATCAGAAGCTTGGGATTTATCAGTATGTCCATGCATGCTTATCAAAATGTAGTTACCGTACTCAAGTCTCAATCTTCAGCACCCTTTTTTGAAAGGCTGTAGATCTGAAACTGCAATACAGTATCATCAATTTAGCCAAGTCTGACTTTTGGTAGGCATACTCATTATTAAAATGTATGTGGTCCAATGCATTTTAGTTTTATACATAGCTACAGTAGCTATTTTATTTTACAACTAATAATATATTTGTATTTAATAATAACAGTAGTATTGCTAAGATATTATTGCCTGCTGATGAATTCTGATATCTGAGTATTCAAACAAATATAATGTCAGCTTCATTGACACTTGTTTAATTTTTTTTTTTTAATAGAGAGATTTTAATAGAATGCAACATAAATTCACCTTGACTGTGTCCTAGCTGATACAGTGTCTATATGACAATAAAAATGTCATGTTATACTTTTTTTGCATGTTGGTAGTTTTTTTTGTGATTGTTCTGGGCACGCCCTTTAAGCATCCCAAGTCATTAGGCTGTTTGATGTAATGATCCCTTACTTTTATGCACGGCCAGACTCCCGTCTTTCCTTTCCGCCCCCAGTTGCTCTCCCTTTCTTTCTACCTCAAAGCTGAGCTTTAATTTTGATCAGCAATGAAATGATTGCCCTGCTCTTGTGATTATTCTTGTCCCACCTCCCGCTCCACAGCAGTTGTCATGGAAACAGCAGTGTGTGAGGTGTGCGTGTGTGTGTGTGTGTGTGTGTGTGTGTGTGTGTGTGTGTGTGTGTGTGTGTGTGTGTGTGTGGTTCAGTCAATTCCCAAGGTAGAGCAATTTATCACCCAAACTAAGCCAAGAGGAAAATGTGTGTTTCATTGTGTATGTGTCCACCTACCTTCTATTTTACCTACCAGCACTCATCTATATTTATCCATATCAACCCTTCCATGAATGGGTTTTCACGATTTTGTGTTTTGGTTTGTTTTTTTCCTAAAAGTGCCAAAGAATGTGTGTCATTGGTCCCCTGACCCTGTGCTATCCCTCCACTGCCACACTTTGAGATGGATGACTTGAGATTACTACGCCTGTCTGGGTCAAAGCTCTAATCTTCAATGCTCATGTAGACACAATCACACACTTACACATATGAAAGGTCCCAGGTCACTCCCATATTGGCCTAGGACCCAAGTGCACATACATGTGTGTGTGGACAGGGAGGTTATAAAACCCCTCCCAGGGCAAGAACCAAACTAACCTAATTTCTTGCTCCATTTCCTTTTTGTGTGGGGAGTGCGTTACAGGCATCCAGGATGAACACCAACCACCCTTTAACTCAGGGTGATGATTTTCATCCTATGGTCACATGCACACATACACACAATTTAACCATCATTGCTGGTTAGCATGCATTTAAATGCATCCATGATGTCACATACTTCCTGTCACTCTGCTAACAATAATTTAAAAATAACCTTCTCAGTATATGTGCTAAGCGATTTTTCTTGAAACCATTGGGTGGCCATTTAGGTCTCTTGATGACCTTGTCCTACCCTGCAGTGGAAACACAATCTTCAAGAGGGCCAAGTGAAAGGTTCCTGTGAAGTTCCTGCCCCCAGGATTTCCTGTACCAGGAACCCCCACAGTGGAAACATACCTTAAGTGTCTGACAAAGATTGTTCTAGTACAGTTGAAAGGAAAAGACGCACATCTGTCGTCATCGTCAACCATTGATATGTGCTGTGTAGGCAAACTATTTATAGATTACCTTGTGTTGCCTTTTTCATGACCATAGATGTAATTTGGTTGATGACACTTTCTTGAGAATTGGAAATTTTTGTGAAGTTATGTAACACCTTGTGATGATCTATACACTTTATGTATTTACAGATAATAGATAAGTATGTTTAAACTTTTTGCTTGGTTTATCAAGTATTCATTTCAGCTTGTCTTTGTTCTGAGGGAATTTTTGTGTATTTTCAGACCTACATTTGTTCAGTTTTTAAATCCAGTTCAGATTTTCCTAATTGATTCCAGTAGCTCACAAGGTTACTGATATAATCTTGGTGTCCTGGATTTCTGCTGGTACACCTTTGACGAGTGTAAGCCCCCATTTTTATTTATGGTTTGGTAGGAGGGATTAAATTGAAGAAGTTGCCCATTTTCTTATTTTTTTCTAAAAATGGACAAGGTGGTGGTTGGCACAGTTATCCCATAAAATACAGGTCTGCGTTACATCTTTGTGTTCACGATGCATTTGCTTTCTTATGAGTATTTTAGTTTCCTTGTTCAGTCCAGAAAAACAAGCACATTAGGTTGCCTGGAGATTTAAAATTGCCTCTAGGTGCCAATGTAAACTTTGCCCAGTACATTAGTCATTAATAACTTTGATATCTGGGCTGACGTGGTGAAACACCCTGCTGTCTCCAGATCATAAATTAATAAATTATTACATAAAGAAAAATTCCAAAGAAATCACCACATTAGCCAAGAAACCTTGTAGATAAACCAGTGATACTTATAGAAAGAAATATACATCATAAATCAATTAAAGGTATCTAGAACGATCCAAAGAGACATTTTGAAGCCAGCACCCCTGTCAGTCACTTGCTCTTGCCTATTTTATCACCACCTTTTCTAATTATTCTGTCTCTCCTGTCCTGTGCAGTCAAATCTACTGTATAGAGAGTGCCCATGGCCAGCTGGTACGTGACCTAGATTTCAACCCCAACCGCCAATACTATCTCGCCAGCTGTGGAGATGACTGTAAGGTCAAGTTCTGGGATGTCCGCAATGTTCAGGAGCCTGTCAAGACCCTGGAGGAGCATTCGCACTGGTGAGTATTGTGCAGGGACGTCACCTTCACGTTTTCCTAATGATTATGTTCTTTTCAATACATAAGGAAAATGTTAATTTACATATAATGTCCCTTCATAAAGTTGTTATCAGAAACAAATTTCTTTTTATTAATTGAAATGATAATACAAATCAGCAATTACAATTGACCAAACCAGTCTATTGCCACCATTATTTCATTAAAAGAGGTAAAAATGTTTTATGTGTAGTAGAATAGTAGCTTTCATCTCAAAGATGGTAAAGTTGACAAATTATCATACTTAGGGGGCCGTCTAATCCTTAGGTCACGTCTTAGCTATGCTGTTATAGGCCAAGGCTGCCGGGGTCCGGAAACATGATCACCTGACAGGCCTCTGTCACCCCACATGGTTTCCTCTCCTCTCCTCTCCTTTCCTCTCCTTTCCTCCTCCTCATCAAGCAGACTAGTTATGCTGATTATTGTGTAGTTTTTCTGCTTCTCCCCCCCCCCCCTTCGGTATTCATTTACAGGTATCGCCACGTTCGGAGCTGCATGATGACCTCCGGCCCCGCTGAATAAATAGTGTATTTTTGTATGTGTTCCTGTGCTCTGTGCCCGTCCTCTCCTCTCCTCTCCTCTCCTCTCCTCTCCTCTCCTCTCCTCTCCTCTCCTCTCCTCTCCTCTCCTCTCCCTCTCCTCCTTGTCCTTCTCCTTCTCCTCTCCTCCTTCTCCTTCTCCTTCTCCTTCTCCTTCTCCTTCTCCTCTCCTCTCCTCTCCTCTCCTCTCCTCTCCCTCTCCCTCTCCTCCTTCTCCTTCTCCTTCTCCTTCTCCCTCTCCTCTCTCTCTACCCAGCCAGCCATCAGCAGGAGGCATAGTCAGGAAAACATCAGTAATAGTAATGGTGAAGCAACAAAAATTAAATTAAAAGGAAATATGAAATTATCTTTAGTCTGCTTCTCCCTGACAATTTTTGTGCTGGTCACAACAGTTTGAGGGTTATGTTTGTTTTTAAGGCTAAGGTTGGTTTGACTTGAGGTTATCTGAGGAACAATAATATTGATAATGGTGAGGATGATGATAATAATAGTAACAAAATAATAAAAGTCAAAACAAAGCATGTAAATAAAACAATGATAAACAATAAAATTAACAGTGCGAATAAATCAACAATACGATATCAAAACAAAAGATCCACATAAAATCCAAATAATTATTTGCGAAACTGAGATACATTGTGCTCTAATCTCTACTATGATAAGGAAAGTTAGTGGCGTAAAGCTTTGAATAACAATTCCCTTTATTACCTTAACATCCGTCCTTCTATTGCTTTTCCCTTAACACGGTTGCGGGTTTTACCTTCACCATCACAACTAAATGAGAATGTACTTAAATGTAATATTAAAAAATAAATAAGCGCTCATACTCAATACATATGCAAATTACATTACATTGGTTCTGAATTTATCTTCAAAAATACAGATATCGTCACTTTAGATACCTACAGCTGGGATTTCAAAAGAGATGTGTATATTTTTTGTGCTTGTGTGTGTACTTGCATTGGTTTTTATGTGGACAATAGTATCAATTGCTTCAAGAATATGTGTCTCTTCTCATCAGTACAATACCTTAAATGCATCATTACATCCTGCTTTGTACCAGCAATAGCAAAAAACAACACCAACACTTGTTAATTAACAGAGTATGGAAAATACTAAGTCTTTATTTACAATAATACAGAGTGTTGGGTAAGAGAGACTGTGGGCTTGTGCCAAATAAATGAAAGAAGCCTAACAAACCAAGATCTAACTCGCCACTTGCTAAAGAACAAAAAATGTGAATTATACACAAAAAGAACCTACGTGTTACCTCAGCCTTACCCCATGGCACCTCCCACAAACACAAATCTTTTCCACTCACCTTGGGTTTAATAGGTTCAGCAAATTTAGAACAAAGCAAAAAAGCACCTCTTCTTCTTGGAGTTCCAAATGGGAATCTTCTGAAAGTGTCTCCTGCCTTCTGATTGGCCAGCTGGCGAACAATTCCCATTTTGCTGGGGGTCACTTAGGAGGTAGGCTGGAAAGCTTCAATTTTCCAGTTCCTGCTTCAGAAATCCTACTGAACCAGGTCTTCATGTAACGCATTCTTATCATGGCAAAACGTGCTGCTTGTTATGCACAACTAAGTACTGTATACACAGGAATAAGATGGAAATTATGAAGGTGCATTGAACAAAATGCATCCCATAATTTATGTGATTTCTTTTTTTCCAGGGTTTGGAGTGTCCGCTACAACCATAGCCATGACCAGCTAGTTTTGACAGCCAGCAGCGACAGCCGTCTCATCCTTTCCAATATGGTGTCTATCTCATCAGAGCCTTTTGGACACTTAGTGGATGAGGAAGAGTTGAGTGAAGGGGAGGAAAATCATCAAGAAGACAAGTAAGAGAAAAGTGTCTAATTGAATAAAGAAATGATTGTATTTGTCAAGTAATTTATAGTTTCTAGGTGCAACTCAAAGAAGGCCCCAGCTTCCTCAAGTTCCAAGTAACCATATAATCAAAGTTCATCAAAAGTTAACATAAGTGTTTATTGAAATCCAAGACTCAGTCAAAAATCAAATCCAGAAGGTTTCATCAAGAGAAATATCTTCAAGGTGAACTTTTGGAGTCCAAAATAACAAACAGAATTGCTCTATATGAACAGAAACAACCAAGATCCCACCTGACAGGTGAAAAACAAAAGAAAACCACCTACCTAGCGAACTTTAAAAACACTCACTCCTTTTCTTTTCACTCTATACATAACAATTTCACAAAAACACACCCGAGGCCTGTTGGATATTGAGGTAGGTGAGGAGCTCTCAGACGGCAGCCAACTTTGGGTTTAAATTCAGTCTCTCCTGGACAATCCACCAATTGGCAGGTCACTGAACACACCTATCTATGTACACAGATAGGGAAAACACAAAAAGAGGAGCACACACTCCTACAATACAAAAACCTCAACTACAATCTTAACACAGGGCTACTGTACAACCACTAACTAACAACCACTAACTAGTAAAATGTGTGAGCTTATAACTGATATTGTAATGTTTTGGTTTATAAGGTCTTTTTGCAGCCATGTTACCTCTATAGAATAGACCTACCACTCCTTTTACTGGGGTAGACTGTCTAATACCCCTGTGCTGTAGTTACTACTAGGTACAGTTTCTGCTTCCTGGACTGGTGACCTGCCTCTTGGGTGCTTAAGTGTAAAGGACTTAATTCCCATTCACAGTTCCACAAATTGAAAGGAGTGTCAGTGATGTCAACAGCAGAAAGCCTTCCCTCGGCTGATATTTTTAAGCCTGTCTTTCCTCGGCCATCTGAAAATAATCTGAAGCAAATGCACTGCTGCTCAAAGCCTGGTGAACTAGCAGGAGCCTGCTGATAACTGACCAGCTAGCCTGAGCTTGAACTGTTTCTTTGGTAATATCTATCATTACGCTGCACTACACTCCACATTGAATAAATTCTCTTCCATAGACAGTTTTGGGGCAGTTATAGGAGTGTATCATTGTTCAAAAATTCCTTTACATATACTAATAAAGCTTCTCCTCGGAAGCTCGAGGATCTCATGATCTTACCAGTGCGCTGCTATGATCCATTAAAAGAAAATTGGGCTGTATCACTACACAACTTCTAGGTATATAAACAAGCCCTGAGCAGTGGGACTTCCCAAACATGACATATTTCATGTTACCAATTCCATTAAAGATGATGTAGGTACACATTTGATTTGTTTGATTGAAAACATGGGGGAAAAATATTTTCTTTCAGAGATCAATCTTTGTTGACAGGACGTTTCAAAAGGGACAAAATTACAATATGACAGACAGCTATATCAACATCATCGGGTAGTTTAGCGGGACGATGCGGGACGCCTTTTATATTGCAGGTGAACTGAGCCAAGGTGCCAATTTTCCAGGAGGTACAGTTGTGTTCAATATAACAGTGTGATTTTAAAAATTCCAACTCACAAAATGAATAAGAAAAAACCTATGAATTTTGTTATTTTACAGTCAAGCAAAGATAGATTCAAAATAATAGCAGCGAGTGGTTCAATTAGTGAGGCCATTGATTGGAGAAGGGAAAACAAATTTTAAGAAGAGACAGCAGTGAACCTGGCCTGTAGTGCTCTCCCAGAAATGAGTCAGACTGCAGGTCAATAAGTTCCTTCGGATCATTACATGCTGCATAATCCACACTACAGTTGAAGGGAGGAAAAAACACTCTTCGGATTTTTTGAAATCTTAAAATCGCCTTGAAAACTCTCCATGCAGCGGTTCTAACGTGGTTGGGTACTTGTGGGGGCGATCAGCTGATCTTGTGGCTTCCTTTCATGTTGGTAAGTGGGTCATACTTGTCCTTCACGTGGCTAGAGAGAAACTAAAACTTTCTTAGGAAACCCTTCAGTGCACTTTATATGCACAAAAAGTCTCCTGTACTGCACTTTGGCATTTAGTTCGATCATTAGTGCAGTCACATCCACTGCGAATCAGATGGCTGCCACCCAGTCGTCATCATTCAAGCTCTGGGATGTCATGTCCTTTCTTCACACTGAATTGCTGAATTTGGTCTCCCAGGTCCCTGACAATTTTTAGCACTTTGCCTGGGCCGAACCACCTGACGGTGAAGTGATAGCTTATTTCAACCTGTTCAATCTCATTCTCCAAAAGCAACACATTTTTTGTGATGGAATGCGTTTGCTCTGAAGTTAACTGTTTTAGTTATAGCATCAACAATATGGTTCAGTTATAAAACACAACACTTCTTGATGTATAATACAATGCAAACGTGTTTATTTCTGCACGGGGTCACTTTACCCTGCATTCTCTTTAAAAGTCCAACCCTTTTCCCAATCAGCATCTGTTGTCACACCTGTCAGCTTGTCCCATTTCAGTCCTAACTTGTCCAAACATCCATTTACCCCTGTGAAAGAGTCTTGACCAGTGGTTGTCCCTTTCATTGACTGCATGGCTGCCAGCTCCTCCGTAGTTTGAAAGTCTTGTATCCCACGTAAGAAGATGAGGAGCCAGGCCGTCTCACGTACTTCGCAGCTCTCATTCAAAGCCAGAGAAAAACAGTCAAATTCGGTCGATTTGTTCTTCAGCTGAAGCTCCAAGTTTTGAGCGATCTCCTCAACCCTCCTCGCTACAGTGCGTCGGGAGAGTGAAACAGTCCAATAAGCACTCCTTAATAAACTCTCCATCAGAAAAGGCCTTACTTTTTCTGGCGAGTTTGTGAGAAATTGCATAACGTGTCCTGACAGCTGCATTTCTGGGGTTGTTAAGTTTGGTAAAAGGTCCTTGTTGGGTTTGCAGTTTTGCTAGCAACACATCAGATACCCTTGCGTGCTCTTCATTAGACAGATTTCTATATTTATCCTTGAGCTTGATCACGTAGTGGGGATCCAAATTCTGATCTTTAAACAGAGCGACCTATGTATCACAAGTACATGACATTCCTTTTAATTTCTGTAAAGAAACACTTGGAAATCCATGTCTTGTTGAAAACACAGTATTCGTTATCAACTTCTCTTAGCGTGAGTTGACATCTTGTGGGTAACGTGGCTAGCATCATTTAGAGCGGCTCAACATTACACGCACATACATCCATACCGGAGTAAAGCTTTTCAGTATAAAAGCTGCACAGTTGTATTGCATGCACAACATGGATTTTTAAAAAAAAGTCATTTATGATTGGCCTTACACTGGCTATAGGGAAACACAAAGGGCCATGTGTGGCCCAAGTGTTTTCTGAGTATTGTAACAACTAGAAACCCCCCATATGGAGATTTATAAGCTATGAAAAAGGCCCCTGCAAAAAAAAAAAAGACATTTAGTGGGCAAGTTTAAGTTTGCCAAAGAACACATTGACTGGCCTAAAGAGAAATGGATTCAAACCAGTGTGCACTGGAAGAAAATTGGGAGCATCGTGTCAAATCCAACATGATCTGGGGGTGTTTGTTGTGTTGGACATGTTTTTCACATGCCAGGGGATCATGGATCAATTTGAATACATATACTAAATATTTGAAGGGGTCATGGTGCATTATTCCAAATAAGAAATGCAAAATATATGCAAATGTGTTTCAATAAGACAATGACCCCAAATTGATCAGCATCTTGGTTACAGACCAAGAGGAATAATGCTATGGAGTGACCAGCCCACCCCCTGGACCATTAACCAAGAGAAAGTATGGAGGGAGATCTAAAAAAAATGCTGTTTCTAAGACAGGAGATGACTCGTGGAAAGTACTTAAATTGTCCAAGGCTTGAATACCAGCTTACAGGTGAAAGAAGCTGGTTTCTTAAATATATTTTAGAATAAAAATCAAGCCTTTACAGTTTTTGACAGATTAGACAGAAATCAACCTGTAACAGAGGGTTTGGAAGATATGAGGATGAAGAAGGAAAGAGATTTTTTAGGCAAAGAAGCAGAATGTTATTGCAATGCCCTGTCCTGAAGCATGTCTTTCACTTGCTGAAGACAAAATTGAAGGGAAAACACCCCAAAAACAAGCAGGATCTGAAGAGAGTTGCAGTAGTGGTCTGGTGGTCCACCACCAGGGATGAAATCAGCATTTAGTGATGTCAATGCATTCCAGACTTCAGATTACAAAGGATTTCCAAACAAGTATTAAGAAGTGAAAGTTCTAACAAGTGGGAGACACATATGAAAACCTTTGCAATTCCGACATTGTTCACCTATTTGGAATAAATACCCTCAAAGCCAAAAGTCTGCATTCAATGCACATCTCCTTTGTTTCATGAACACCAAAAACCTTTCTCAACACGAAACGTCACAGAATAACAAATAAAAAGGTGAGAAGTGCACAATAAGAAATACATATAAGATATAAATCTGGTTTAAATAGCTAAAATATATAGGAATAACATACTACATGTCTGCATTGCAGTAAAGACCTGCTGAGGCTTATTAAGATGTGTTGTCGTCTGTTTTTTAACATTAAGATATCTTGGCAGTCTTGGTGATTCCTGTAGATATGTGAGACCATATATATGTGCCATGTTCCGTCAACGTATTTTATGATTTTCCATCTGTAACATTTGAACTCAAATTTTTACCAGAATATTCTCTTTTTAGTGGGTTTTAAATCAATCACATCCCTCCATCTGTTATCCCATTCAACCTATATAGGTAATATTAACCTTTCTATAAGGAAATTAAGTAGGTTGATTTGGGTTTTTTTGTTCTAAAAGCTATATTTTACCAAAATTTGCAACCTTTTGACCATAGAAAATGTTTTACTCCCCTCTTGGAACATCTAATAAATAGTCTTTACCATTTGAGATTGAAGCAGACTGAAGATGCACCCATATGCACAATTATTTATCTATTTTGATATTAAAGCGTTACTCCTTTTTTCAGAGTGTAAACAGAGCATGGCATTATTACAAAATGATTTTTTTTTTAAAAATGCTTTTAAAAGCATTTAGATTTTACAACTTATTTGTTTTCAGTTCAGATTGGTTTGGAGACCTGTTAACACATTTGATACCTGAAACAGTTTACCTGATGTTTGGACTCAACTTATAATAATGTACTATAACAGATCTCAACTTTACCTTTTTACAGTCATTTGATGTACAGTTTGTATGAATCAGGTATTCCTTTATTTATTTTTGCCATACTCAGTAGTTCTTTCTGTTCTGTGTGTGATTTAGGGGTAAGGAGCCCCTGAAGGATAGTGTGGTGTCCACCTATGAAGAACATGAAGACAGCGTATATGCAGCTGAATGGTCATCCGCTGATCCCTGGCTGTTTGCATCACTTAGCTATGATGGACGTCTTGTCATCAACAGGGTTCCACGAGCCCTCAAATATCACATTCTCCTATAAGAGCAGAGATCTGTGTGTTTGTGTAAAGGAGACAATAACAGGAGAGCAGACTTCTTTAGATATCCTCTGCAACAAATGATTCATGACTGAGGATACTTACATTATGTGTTCTATATACCAAGGTAAACAATAAACCTCTGATCATCCCACAGGTTTGGATCAATTCTAACCACTGGGTGCTCAAATCTCTTTAATCTTAAAGGAAGTATGATCTTTTTGAACACAGCGATAGCTAGAAATCCCTATAGGCTCTCTTTAGTTCTAAATATTGGAATATAAAATCAATTTTCAATGTATTGATATGTGCAATTTTCTTTCTAATTCTGGAAAAATGTTGACATGCTTTTGAAAGAAATAGGTTATTTATGACATTTGCTAAATCTTAGTCCACTGCTAATGTGTAAATGTTCACCAACTGGCAGTTGTACAATTTTTGCAAATCTTAAAAAAAAACACTTAAGAACAGACTTAAACTGTGGGTTATTCTATGTGTGAAACTCAAATAAAGAGGTGTAATAAAATGATACGGCATATTGTGTGACCGAATGGAGATCGAGAAGACTTGAGTGAATGTCCAAATCACGAATCAAAGCTTTTCAGGAACTTGGAAGTAATGGAACAACTATAAATGTGGGGAGCATTCTACTGATGCTGAACTGTTTGGCTTTTAACAAAAATTGTTTATGACAGATGACACATTTCCCCAAATAATGACAAAAATTAGATCTAGTTATATAGAGGTGTTTTTTTTTTTAAACTGTAGCATTGTAAGCAACATTTAGGTATTCTTGCATTGCTCTCAAAAGTTTTGTTAATTATATAATCGATGTGAGTTGTATAGTTGTGTGGTCTATAGTTTTGGGATATTGCAGAGGAACCTAGAATAATGTTTATGATAAGGGATGTAAAAACTCTTGTCATTGGAACACGTAGCCAGTAATTGTAAGTTGCCTATTCATGGCTTTAAATGGTCTGTCCAGAGTCATTTTTCTTTTCATCATGCTTCAGCATAAACAGTCCTTGGTCCATATGCTTGTGTTCTAGTAAACTCCCATGAGAGGCCTTTTAATTTCAGTTTGACTCCATTCACCACAGTAACACGCATACGCACAACATAAGTGCTAAGGGTGGGGAGCATGTAGCACAGCACCATGCAGAAGAGCAAGTCAGCTCTCAGAGAAAATGCACACATTAAACACCTGAAAGACCTAATGGGAGGATTTTGGAACGATAGCGTTATGCTGTACATTAAAATAATAATCATCAATCCATCTAGCAGAAATCTTCCTGTCACATCTAAATGGAACAGCACCCTTTGTTTCATCAGATAAAGGATGACTGAGGTTCAGGGTCTTTGAGATAAAGCGATGAAGCATTTCTATACATATGATATACCGTATATTTGTGAAATGTTACACAGTAATCTGCAAATGCAATGGCTCAACATCTCGCCATCTGTTTCAATGTTCATTCATGGATTATTTTATTACCTATTGTGACGACCCCCAGTGTCCCCTCCTGGACATTAGGGGTCTGTGACTAAGCCTCTCAGTGTCTTGCATGTCCTGAATGGAGTGACGGGCTGCACCTGGGACTGTCCCAGTCCCTCTGTCTCTCGGCTGGATGTCCTTGATGCTGGCTGCGTCTCTGCTTGGCTTGCTGCTTTGACTATCCTCTGAATATTTTACGACATTAAGTGCCTTGAATTTCAAGATTTAATTGAAAATTCAAGTTTTTTTCTACATCACAATATTAATGATTAAAAATAATTATCATTTAGCTTGAACATTTAGCATTAACTAGATAATGTATCAGTCTCTATAATACTGATATCTAACATAAGTGGAACGTTTATTCTTATCAAGAAGGCAGTTGTGGCCTTGACCTGGAATAATAAATGTTCCACTTACGTACAATAGTACAATCATTGGGGAACTGGACAGCAAAATTCAAAATACAAGTAAAATATTAATGTAGCTTGGAAGTGTGTCTTCTAAAGGAAAGAGAAATGTTTGAAGTTTTGGTATAGATTTTTTAGTGGTGGTATGTGGGGAAAATAAGTGTGTCTGCATGCAATGCAAATAATGCAAAGACTTTATTTTTATTTGAAGAAAAATTTAAATTAATATCAAAGACCAAGGGGAAACCAACTGTTTAATGTATTCAAGTGCCTCTGTGTATTCCGCGGGCACGGTCAGCATGTTATCTAAAAGGAAACCATTATGAAAGACTACCTGAAAGCAGTGATAGTTTGAGCAGAAAAGCTTTTTTCCCCTCCATTTCTGTTCACCGTTTAGGAATGATAAAATGTAAAAGGTCCTCAGAACAGAGACTGTAGGCCCTAATATTCATGATTAAAAGAGAATACAACAGAATCATCTCTAGAATAGCCTTGTAAATCTTATCATATGAATAAGTAAAAATAAAATATTCTGAAATTTGGAGAGACTTACTGAAAATAACAGGTGCGAATAGGATTTGGCATTGATCTCCGTATTTGTTGCGTGTCATTTTCTCCAGCTCTTTAGGGATCTGTGGTCTTTAAAAAGGATGGAACTTCCTCTGAACAATTTTTGTCCTTGGAGCATGCAAGAGTGGCAACTTAAACCAAACAACCAGTCTTTCGTCAGAGAATGGCTTTTGTTTGTTGTAAGCTACTTATTTACTGTCTTATCACTGACGAGAGGTGTAAGTGCTTTGAAAAGAGGCAAAACACATTATTAAATCATAGTAGAGTCTTGGTTGTGTGTCCATCTCATTCAAATGTCATTCATTTTCATAATGTGTCCTTTACATTGAATTATACTGAGGAGTCAACATCTCTTTTACCTACCGTGTTTCCACGACCATAAGGCGCACTGTAATAAAAGGCGCAGTCTCAGTTACAGGTGCTATATCTGTATTTAACACATACATAAGGCGCACCGTATTTTTAGGCGCATGCTAAAACATACAGTAAAAAATGACAACGGAAGTGAAACAGTGAGTTTTAATTACCAACTGATCCTGAGCTCAAGTGTACTGCTATTGGGTCCAAATCCAACCCATCACACTTTTAGACTGATGGAATGTCAAACAAAAGATGAAAATTGCATACATTTTGAAATACCTCCCTAAAGCTGTATTTGTGCTTATTTCTAATGTCCACTGTGGATGTCCAATTAGTCTTGTGGTGTTTCCATGGAGATTGAGAGCAAGATGCCACTGAAGGACATCACAGGTTGTAAATTGCATGCTGGATTTTAGTTCAGATTGGCCATCTGGCATCTTAATTTAAAACTGACACAACTGAAGAACAAAGTAAATTGACTGCTGTAGTCCATCCTGTAAAGGTAGTTGCTAAATGTGGTTTCAGGTGAATATACTGTACCCATCCATCATCTGTCACATACACTGTATTTAGAGATGGTGTTTATAAAAAGATGTATTTTTGTGAGGGTTCAAAAAATAAAAGTACGTACATGTATTTAGAATAATCATATTCAATGCAGATCTGATCTTTACTGAATTGGTGCCAAAAAATGTGGAAATTTTCAGGATTTTTTTTTCCCCTCTGATTTTTCCTGTGATTAATTAATCATCATCAAAAAATTATCTTGACTGTCCTGATTAAAGTTTTGTGTTACAAAACGGTGTTCATGAATCAGTTGAAAGTGATCACTTGGTCTATTTGTGAGCCCACTTTCAGGGTGAGTCTGACTAGTGATTGAAGTGGCTGGTGAGTCCATCACTAGTGTCCAGGCAATACAGAGTGACAGTTTGTATGTGTTTGATCAATGGTGCAGAGCTAGGGGACAGGGTAGAAGCATTGGGCTGTGGCAAATCTTCAACCTCTGTCAATCAAACAGCCTATGAATGGCATGCCGTGAAATCCATTAAACCCAATTTAGCTCCGGACATAGAGTTGAGAACTCCATGAACGCTCAGCCCTTTGTGAATAAACAGTGAATTAAAAAAAAAAACAACCCATCATTTAAATGTCTACTTTAAATGACTTTCTTTTGTTTGTTTCTTATGGGCCCTGGAGTGTCAACATATAACTGATTCTATATTGTTATATAATTTTGGTTTGAGTTCTGCTTTTTTGATAAGTCTTTTTTTTCCCTTTTTCATTAGTTATAATAATTTGGCCAATTTTTCATTTCACTAATTTAGTTATAATGTAACTATACCAACACTAACCATCTGGGGAGCTGCCCTAAGAAGTATTTTTATATATGTGTACTAGTAGTTGAATAGTTGAATAAATTATCCTGTTCATAGAGCAGTTAAAGGTTTTGGATAGCAATGTCTACTCCTATGATTACATATTAGTCATAGTATGTTTTCATTACAGTGTATGATGTAAACTATTACAAGTACCACTTCCTCTATGGCTACAGATGGTAAAACTGGAGGTTTCTCTCCTTTGTATATTTATATTTACCTGGGCATTGATTTAGTGGTTGCTACAGCACACCCTGTCCATGTTTGAGAGGGTATTTTTTTAGTATTCTTATACAGTTATATATTTGACAGGTATATAGTTTGACTTTCTGGGTTTAAAATTGTGTTTTGGATATGACACAGGTAATTAAACCATTTTTAATTAAGAAAAGACTAGATGTCATACATGCTGTACTTATAGGCACTCTATTCCTTTCACTTTCATTTCGATGCTACAGCATAGACACACAGTGTGTATGCGTATGCGTGTACATTGTCATATGACGGCTTTGTCCTCACCTGACCTCTAGCTGCTCACTCTCCCCCTCCCTCTTTCTCACTTGCTCACATTAGATATGTCATTGGTTGTGGAGTGCCAAGACACACTCATGGGAACTGTGCGACCCAGATCTGTCTTCTGCTTTGCCCAGATGACCACACGCACATAGACACGGACGCAGACTCACACATGCACACACATACACACACATGTACAGATACGCAAAGATACACATGACATTTAGGTTAGTGACAAGATATTGTGTAAAGATGGAGAAACCCAGGTGACACAGAGACAGTGAACCTTTATTGTGATATTGCCCCCTTGAGCCAAAGAAAACACATTTAGACTAGTATAGACACTCATTTGCATGCTTTTGTGCTGTTTTGCCCTTCAAACAGTGGTAGTGGTTGTTGTTTTCTTACTGTTCAATCAGTAATCTACTTGAACTGTCATTCCAATACGTGACTGATCGTGCATTGTTATCTTAGTCAATATCAGTGGCGCTCAATACATCCACAGAAAATTAAATGCCAGTGGAGACATCAAAAGGAAACTATGAATGACAGTAATGGATGTCACACTGCTTACAAAGTAAATCAGTGGACAGCCCTGAAAAACACTGACGTGATGCTTCCTTGAATGGTCTCGTTGAAAAAGAGAAACGTTCTGGATTATGGGACAAAAAGTATAATCTCTCAATCTCCATTTACCTGTATTCCATAATGAATACATGTAAGGGTATAACTGCACCATCAAAATAAGTGAACATATATGTATTATATGTAAGGCTGATATGAATTTGAGGGAAAACCATGATTCTAAGAGTGCATCCAAACTCCATTATTGTTTTGTTTTTTTATTTTCCCATGGGGTCTTTCATTTCCCATGGGGGGCTGTGATTATAATGTTTCTTTCTAGTTATGTTTCATTCCGGTAATCAAAGTGCTTTAAATTAAAATTCTGCATTATAAAAAATCACAGTTTTATACAGAGATGGTGCCACATCTTCATTAGTCGATCACTAAGCAAAAAGCAATTCCAAGATTCTCGCTGACTGAATGTGGACTACAAGTAATGAGGAAGTTGTAGTTCCTGATCTTATATAAATATTAATTCTTTGTTTTGTGTGCAGTTGTTGGGCAAGCTAAATATCTGCCAGAATATCAGCTTTTAAGGCTCTGCACATGCCATCATTAAGGAGCAGGAATTCAGGATTCCAAAATTAGCCAGCATTTACAAAAACATGACAAATCACATACATTGAATATGTAGTAACATGGGGGAAAAAATTGTGCTTATAGTTATAAAATAACATCAGTCTTACTGTGGCAAGCAGTCACATAAAGAACCAAAACCAAATCATTTACAATAAACTTACAATTTTTTCATACAGCTAGGATTTGTGTTGCATCACAGTAGATTCCTGTACTCTTAATTATGCTGAACAATATGTGAAAATTCAAAAATATATGAAGGGGTTCTATGGAGAAGGGATGTAGAAACATGAAATAATTTGGAATTCAGAACCACAAATAAGTTTGCAGAGTATTTGGGAAGGAAGGATGTTACTCCGCCCCAGTAAGCTTCTCCACGAACCTCCCCTGCTGAGAAGTCAGCTTTCATGTTCTTCTCCAGCGCACATGTAAAGTCACTGTGGGCTATCTTTTCCGGGCCCGGGGCAAAGGCAGTGCTTAGCTGTATACCTGAGCTAACATGTGCTGCAAGAGAATACCGCCCTCACCGCAACACACACCACATCACTTGTCTATAGCTCTAATGCACTCTTTCCTGTCACCCCACCCCCACGCCCACCACCACCTCCAACACACTCACACACACACACACACCATGTGCACTGTTTGATTGCCTCCATGGTTGTCTGCATGGTTGTCATTAATACTCATTATGGGGGGATGGTTTTATTGAAGGAGGTTGTGTTGAAGCATCTTCTGAATTATTCATACTTCCCTTACACCAGTCACACGCACGCGCGCGTGCATGCACACACACACATTGAATTGCAGGAAGCTGGAGCAGACTGGAGTGAGAGCAGGAGGGAGATACATGCAGTCTATATAGGTCACATCCGTTTTCATTTGCATCATGCAGAAGCTAGAAGCCAGAGCGGCGAGGATAAGGGAGGAGGGGGGGCGAAGGCTTATAACAGAAGGCAGGTAAACAGACACATGAAAACACAGAGGTCCCAGCAGAGGAGTGTCCATGTTTGAGAGACTTATCACACCTATGAGTGAAGTTTGCAGTGACTTCTACAGCCAGGCATAACGAAGTGTGTGTGTGTGTGTGTGTGCGTGTAAATATCACACCTAGTGTTGTGGAGCATGGCCTACATTATGCACAAAAATGGATGCACATTTACATTTAGTTTGATCATATATTCAATCAAATATTCATTACAGGAATTCAGATTTTAATATTCTTAATCACATGCATGCAGTGGAAAACATAAAGGAAGGCTAAGGAGTGTATGGGATTCTGTTGGGCAGAGCATCACTTCACCACAGGAGACCTTAAAATAGGGGAGCCTGATTCTGTTGGGCAGAGCATCACCTCACCACAGGAGACCATAGAACAGGGGAGCCTGATTGCTTTAGAAGGACTGGATGTATTGGAGCAAATGCAGCTAATTATCTTTTACTTCTTATTGCAGGCATTTATTCTCTCAGCTGAAGCTTCTCCCTCTATTACATTTGTTGTGGAGCAATTTTCAATGGAAGACTTTTGCATACCTGCATCATTGCTGGTTAAGGTGGTCTTGGATGGCCATTGGTGAGCAGGTGGAGAGGGGAGTGTATTAGTACTGGAGTGCATGCGGTACCCTCAGTATCCACATTCTCCTCTTCTTTTTGTAGGAATGATGTTATGTGCACCAGCAGACCTTGGAGAGCTTTGTCGGCATTCATACTGATGGAGTTTGTGGGTGACATGGGCTATTTCTGCCCTATTCTCCTTGCTCCTGGATATGGATCCAAAGAGTTGTCTGAGTGAAGTGATGCTCTGTGGGTCACCTGTGCTCAGCTACTTGGGATCCACTTGCAACCAAGATAAAAAACTGCGTCTTCTTGTCCACTGCCTGATATGGGTGCTGCTCTACTCTACTACCCATGCTCTCCATCATTAACATACCGGTTTTCACACCGGTTTTAGAATCGCTGCATTGGCTACCCGTGCGTTTCAGGATCGATTTTAAGGTTCTTTCATTAGTTTTTAAATGTCTTAATGGTCTTGGCCCGACTTATTTATCCAACCTGCTTTTATTCTATCAACCCTCGTGGACTCTGAGGTCCTCTGGCACCGGCCTTTTAACCGTTCCACAAATAAGCTCTAAAACGCACGGGGAAGCGGCCTTCTGTTATTATGGTCCCCGACTGTGGAACAGCCTGCCGGGGAACCTCAGGGCCGCAGAGACTGTTGAGATTTTTAAAAAGAGGCTCAAGACACACCTTTTTAATCAGGCCTTTAATTGATTTTTTTATTATTTTTAATTTTTTTTAATGTTCTTATGCTTTTTTATGTCTTATCCTTATTTTACTTGATACTTTTACTGTTTTACTCCCTCAGTTCTTATTTTTTCACTTTTTAGCTTTTACACCTTTTATCCCATTTACTGTTTTAGTCCTTCAGTTTTTAGCTCCAGTGTTTCCTCATGGTGTTTCCTCATGGGGGCCTGCCAGGCTGGGAGATGTTTCCGGTCTACCGCTGGGGGTGCTGTCCCGTGGACGGCTCTGGCCTGGGTGGTTAGGGGGCTCTGTGCTTTGGTGTGGAGCCTCCGGTCTGTCCGGGTCGGGGTGGTCTTTGTGGCGGTACCACCTGTGGTCACGGACCGTGACCTCCCTCGGCCTGGTGGGCCCCCAAAGGCGGCGTCTCCTTCGCCTCAGGTCTCGGTGCCCAGCCATGTCTCAGCTTGTTTGTGTGTGTGGGTGTGGGTGTTTGAGTGTGTGTATGCATGTGTGTGTGTATCTGTGTGTGTGTCCTTTTTCTTGATTCTCTTGTTTCTCTTTGTTGTTTTTATCCTTTGTGAGGCACTTTGTGCTACCCAGTGTATGAAAAGTGCCATATAAATAAAGATTGAATTGAATTGAATTGAATTGAATTGAATTAAGGTAGGAGAAAAGGGCAGACTTGTGATGGTTGCTGGCAAGGATGTAGTCTTCCAGCTGCTCTTGGCAAGGTGCTGCCTCACATTCTCATACTTCTGGATAAGGGAGGAATGTTGAATATTACTCTGATGACGTATTGTACAGCAGTCAATCAATGCAGTACAACGGCCTTTTGTTGATGTTTAAACCTCTAATGCTAGATTTCTGTTTATCTAACCACTGCAGGGCTTTGGTCACAAGACTTCAGCTGTTTCGGTTACACTTATCTGAAGAACTGGAGCATTACAGTGGTGCATTTTGATACTAATAGTAGAAGTGGTTTATTGTCAGTGAGTACTTCACCGCTACATGCTCTTTAACTGGAGATTGTGAAAAAAACAAAATGAAAAAGGAACAGAATATACTTTCCTTCAAGGTAAAATACCATTTCTTTGATCCATTACACGTCCACTTAAAAAAAAAGCACAAAATGAATGCCTCTAATGTAAAGAACCTATATCTATTTTAAAACTATTTTATTGCATGTTAAAAAAACATTAATGAGGTACATGTAACCTGCTTCCACTGTCACTCATAAACCTGCTAGAGCTAGAACATATCCAAGAGGATTGAGTCAATACTTGCCCAGCACTACAATTCAAAAGAGCATTTTTCCCTTGATATTTTAAGGAGGATTGAGCTATGAGGAAGAGTGACATTTTAAGCCAGCTGAGGGCATACAAAGAGGACTATCACCATTTTAGTTGAAGGCTGCTGAGGAGCAGAACTTGATTTGAACTCAGAAAGATTTATTGCAAATAGCGTTTACACTCTTTTAATGGTGGGATTAACATTGACTGCAATTTAAGGACTGGGGAACCTTTGTGGGAATAATAATGACTTTTTTGTAAAATAAAACATTTTTTTCCCGTAGGATCTCACCCTCACTTACATGGTGGTATGATCCCTGTTCTTATAAAATGTTATACCACAACAGTGAAGTTTTTTAATCTTTTCATGATCACAGGACAAGACAAAATCAGAAACACCAAGACTAAACTTCAGCTACAAAGTAATTGCAAGTCAAACATGGAAAGAGAGAGCAAAAACAGAACATCTGCTACTGGAAAAAAAGATAAGATCAACAAAATATGAAAAAGAGGGGAAGCTACTTATTCAGTGACATGGGTATGAATGACAGGAGTAAAGGCAACAAGCACTGGAGCAGAAGCTTGTGTAAAGAATCAAACAGCTGCTTTTTTTTTTATTTCTTTAGGTCAGAAATTTGAGAATATTTCAGAATATCATAAAATATGAAATAACTTAAATTCAGTTAACAAGTGAACAGCAAAAATGAGAATGTAAAAAAAACAAATTAACAAAACTTTAAATAAAGGTAGAAATAATCAATGTCTGCTAAAATAAATCATCATCAACATCATCAACATCTTAGGTTTTTCAATAAAACTATACTAACAGACAATATAAACTGTGGAATTGGAAACAAGTATGGCGTCAAATGTTGGTGAAAGTTTCATCTGTAGGATGCAGTAAGTCTTAGGGACAGGAAGAAAAAGCAGCTCAAATTAGATCTGCTCCTCCTTAGCATTGAGAGAAGCCAGTTGAGATGTTTTAGGTATATCCATCCTAGAGGAGACCCTGGCGCAGAAGTAGTATGTCTCTCAGATTGGCAGGGAATGATTTTGGATTCCCCCAGAGATCTTGGTGTAAGTGGCTGGGGAGAGGAGTGTCTGGACTTACCTAGTGCAGCTGCTACAGCTGTGACACACACCTAGATAGGGGGTTGGGAGATGAACGGACTGATGAAAGTAATATTTCTCATTATTTGACACATATTTTAATGTTGTAATATAATCAATCAAAGTGAGTGTATTTAAAATCTACATTTCAAAAATAGAGCGATACAATCTGGGGGTCAGTACTGAGATACAATTTGGATTGTAACAGATGTTATATGAATTAAAATTAATTGCTTTCAATTAGGATTGGTATTTGGGGCTTTTTAGTCTTGTGCATAGAACCAAAACGACCACTTGAAGAGGAGAAGTCATACAAACAAAGGGAACTGAACTGGGAAAGAAGGAAATCTCAGAGCGCAACTTAAGTGCAGGCAAAAGGAATGCAAGAGATCAACCAAGTATAGAAGAAAGAAAGATTTTTTTTTCAAAAATTCAATTTAATTTGTCATTTTTACAAGAACAAAACCATTATCCAAACAAAAAACAACAACATTCAGTTGAGGAGACCTCCAAAGACCAGCACCTCATCCTCCACCAGACATAGTTCATCTTTGAGGCACCATGTGCTCTTAAACTCCTCAATATTGTTCGTTGCTCGCTAAAAATTAAAGTCTGTTTTTATTCGACCATCCTAGAGAAGATGGTCTGAAGATCGCAGTTCAGCGATGTGCCTATCTTGTTCCTCTTCCTAATGTAGACGGCCACTTTTGCCTGACCTATAAGGAAGTTCAGCAGCTGGCATATAGCTTTCTCTCTCCTGCTGAAACCCAAAATAAAGATAGTTTGTGAAAGAAAGAGAGACTAAGATTTCAGTATCATTGACTATCACTAGCACTAATGATTGTGACTGCTCTCTGTTTCTCTTTGAGTGTGTGTGCAAATTATATGAAGCTGCAGAATGAGGGGAGGGTGGTTGGGGATTAGTATGATTGAATACACCCTCCCTCTTTCATCTGCTATCTGCCAGGGTCAGTGAACATTCACAACATTCCCAAACTTACTACAACAACCGACCACTTTCATTAGCCTACCCCCCATCTCCCACTAGGTTTCTCTGCACAAAAGTTGTGCTTCTGGCTCTCCATGTAACCAACATCCACTGAGCTGGAGGTTGTGGCCTTAAATAACCATCCTCATATTCTTTAAACCATTTCAATGGAAAATACACAAACCAGGAAAGAAAACTGCTAATCACAAACTGAAGATATTGAATTTGTAAATTAAAAAAAATAATCCTTACAATGTCCTTGGTCCTTCCCACTGTATGTGAATTCATTACTCTCTTTGGTCTTTGTCTTTTTATTTTGTATGTACCGTAATTTCTGGACTACAGAGCGCACCTGATTATAAACCGCATAATCTCATTTTAGAAAGAAAATCAATTTTGTACTTATACAAGCCGCACCGGATTTGAAGCCGCAGGTATCCCACGTAGTAATATGAAAAATTAGATCGAAAACATTCCGTACCGGTATATGTTTTTATTACCATAAGAGACGAGTCACTGACGAGTGACAGACAGGTAATAAACAACAGTCACTCCTTTGACTTTTATGTTTATACAGAGACCTTAAATCCAAATTTCATCACGTCAGGATTTTTTAACTTTTCTTTTGATTTAATCCGCTTAGCAACATAAACAAATATATTCTACCGGTAAATGTTTTTTTCTAACGGTGTCTGTAATGCAGCTACCTTGAAATATACGTTTGTATCAGCTACACACAAATTACGTTGTTTATGCTTTTTTACTGAAACAATGAACAATCTAAAACTCCCCGATGGCCCACCTCTAAAATCTTCCATTTTCATCGCGGTGGCGATTGCTTTTGCCTTCAGTCTGATTTGTACAGCAGAAACACCGCGGCCGCCTGCTCTGTGTGTGTTCACCCAATCTTCCAGAACGTTTCCATGCTCGGGCCAATATGTTTATTGCCTTATTTACCTTTACAGAAATTCCCTTGTTTGAAATCGATGGAATGTCGCCAAAGGTGACTTCGCTGATAAATTTGAGGAGTGTCAGAGCAACACAAACCTATGTGATGATATAGGACTTGATATAATATGCAGGGAGCTCCTTTAAATAGTATAAAAAGAAAAATGAGATAATATAGTTTGGGCCCAAATGCAGACCGCACTGTCAGAGACAGACGGAAAGCACAGGTGAGCTGGTGGACACAGGTTTTAGCTGGGACACATGGAAGATGGGGTGAATCCTTACTGATTTGGGCAAGGTCAGCCGAACGGCAGAGGGGTTTATGATGTTATGTTAACAGGGAAAGGACCGATGAAGCAGGGGTGACCTTGCGGGACCTGGTTGCCAGCGGGATGTTCCAGGTGGACAACCAGACCAACTGACCCGGCTGGGAAGCGGCTGACCTAGTTGCCTTTCAGGTCTCGTGGGCCCTCTGAAAGAACTCCCGTATGGAGGGCACCTGCTCCAGGAGCAGGAGTCCGCGGTGCAGGTTGATAGCCCAGGGAGGCCTCGAAGACAATCCGGTCGCGGAGCAAGTGAGGGTGTTGTGGGCGTACTCCACCCACGGGAGATGCTGGCTCCAGGTCGATGGGTTACAGGTGGCCACGCAGCATAAGGCCAACTCCAGGTCCTGGTTGGCCCTCTTGGCCTTACCATTGGATTGTGGATGATACCCAGAGGACAAACTGACGGAGGCTCCTGAGGCCTTAGCGAAGGCTCTCCACACCTGAGAGGTGAATTGCAGCCCCCTGTCAGACACTATGTTGGCCGGAATTCCATTAAGCTGGAAAACCTGGTCAACAAATAGGGTGGCCGTCTCCACAGCGGGGGAAAGCTTTGACAGCGCGATAAAATGAGCCGCCTTGGAGAACTGGTCCACAATGGTCAGGATGACCGTGTTCCCCTTGGACGGTGGAAGTCCCGTGACAAAGTCCATGGCAATGTGGGACCAGGGTCATCCGGGGATGGACAGGGGCTTTATGAGTCCCGCCAGCGCTTGGTGTTGCCTTGCCCCGAGCACAGGCTTTGCGCACAGCCACGAATTCTCGCACGTCCTCGAGCCTGGTCCTGCTCAAGGTTTCTTCCTGTTAAAGGGGAGTTTTTCCTTGCCACTGTTGCTTGTCTGGGGTTAGGCCCTGGGATTCTGGAAAGCACCTTGAAACAATTTTGATTGTAAAAGACGCTATATAAATAAAGATTGATTTGATTTGAATATTTAAAAGGATTCTGTATACACCATATATATATAAATATATACCCAAGTCAGCCATGCCTGGGGCAAAGAGAGAAACCACCTACTTCAGGAGGAGGTCCGAGCAGGCGTGGAGGAAGAGCAAGTGGGTAGGGCAGTGGGCTCCGGCAGCAGGGGCATGGACAAGGTGGGAGAGCGCGTTACAGCGCAAAGTTACCTGGTCAAACATCATGCAGGCAGACTTCCACCGCGTCCGGTTCCTTGTGGCGGCAGTCTACGATGCCCTCCCCAGCCCAGCAAACCTCCATGCGTGGGGAAAGAGTGAGACACCCACCTGTTCCCTTTGCTCCAGAAGAGGAACATCTCCTTAGCAGCTGCCCAAAGTCCCTGGCTGATGGTCGCTATCGCTGGCGCCACGACCAGGTACTCAAAGCAGTGGCTGAGAGCATAGCCTTGACAATTAGCACCAGCAAACACCATCATGCTCCGAAGAAGGCAATCTCCTTCATAAAAGCTGGAGAGAGACCTCGTGCAGGTCCACAGATAACAACGGGACTCCTCCACACAGCTCCTGATTGGCAACTACACGTTGACCTGGGAAAACAACTGATATTCCCCCAGCACATCGTAACAACATCTCTACGGCCAGACATGATCATCATCTCAGAGGCTTCGAAATACCTGATCATGCTGGAGCTTACAGTGCCCTGGGAAGAGCGGATTGAGGAAACCAATGAAAGGAAACGTGCCAAGTATCAGGAGCTGGTGGAGGACTGCAGGGGCAGGGGCTGGAGGACCTTCTACGAGCCCATAGAAGTTGGCTGTCGAGGCTTTGCAGGACTCTCCCTCTGTAAAGTCTTTGGCCGATTGGGAGTCACAGGGCCAGCCAAAAAGAGGGCCATTAAATCTGCAAGTGAAGCTGCAGAGAAAGCCACGAGGTGGATGTGGCTGAAAAGGGCAGATCCGTGGGTTGCTACTGGGACACAAGCCGGGTCTTGATCACCCCGGCTGGGTCGCCTGGGCGAGGGTGTATGATGTTGTGAGACCCGAAACACCCTATGAGATGTATCTTTTAAGTTAGGATGTGTATATATATATATATATATATATATATATATATACACATATACTTCATAATGTGTGTGTGTGTATATATACACACACACACACACACACACATATATATACATACATACATACTGTATATATAGTGTTTTACAACTAAACATTATATATTTAGTTACTAATGCACTAATGCAGTGACAAATAACAACCTGTGTGCCCCTTCTACTCCACCTGTGTTTCTTCCCATTACAACCCATTACCATTATTTTCAGTTCCAAAGAGCCTGATTCCCTACATGCACAGCAGTGCCCTCATCCTTTTCATCCCTCACTCTTCTCATTCATCATTGTTAGATTGCTAAATGGAGCACTGCTCATCACCTCTAACCCTTTTTTCTGAGCCATGGGACCTTCTAGCATTGTAACGCTACTGTAATCCCAGAAAGAGCGATTTGGTGTGACCCATTCAACTCAGTAACATCCCATAGATCTCAGGATGCATCAAGACTCCATTCCTCTTTATTTCACTCCCTTTTTAAAAATTCTGCCTCAAGATATAATTTTCTGTCTGAATCATTTTAGGCTCATTTGTACACAGAAGGTGGACTACAGTCACACATATGTATTCACATTAATTATAATTCTTTCAAGTGCCTCTACTTAATTCACATCACAAGACCACCAGCTTTTTCCTCTACTCATCAACAACACAGTTGTGGATGTCATTTACAACACCAAGTTTCTGGGGGTGCACATTTCAGACACCCTAACCTGGTCTGTGAACACCACACCACTGGTGAAGCAGGCCCCACAGCACCTGCAGTGTGGCATATGAAGAGATCCCACCTGACCCCACCCATCTTAAACGCCTTTGACACGAGCAACATCCTGTCCGACTGTGTCTGTGTGGTTTGGAGGTTGTAGGGCCCCTGACTGGAGAAATTTGAGGTGGGCTGTGAGGACAGCAGAGAGGATCACAGTGACCTCTCTTCCCCATTTAGGACATTGCATCCAAGTTCTGTGTGAGCCAAACGAGGAATATCAACCGTGATGACTCACACTGCCGCTACAGTTTGCCCTGCTGGCCTCTGTGAAAAGGTTCAGGAGGATTTGATGCAGGACTACCAGAGTCTGAAATAGCTTTTTTCCCTTACCACCAGACTGATAAGCAGAATATAGCAGATGGATGCTATGTCATTGTACAGGCACTATTTCAGTTTCAGACAAATTTTTGCGCTGCTGCTTTGACTTTTAAAAAAATTGATCTTCTGTTACATACATTTTTTTTACATTTTATATTTCATTCTCTCTATAGTCTAAAATATATATCAGCATCTTCAGTGTTCAGATAACCAAGGAAAACAAAAAAATGACAAATGATAAATACACAACTGTCCAAAGTTCAGCAGGAATATCTCCAGTGTGGTGTCTATTCTGAAGAAGGTATGTAGTGTGTAAATAAGTAATTGTGTGGTAAATTAATGTATTGAAAGAGAAAATGGGGATCTTATCTAAGCGGAATGGTTTGGGGCATAGGGGTTTTATGTGTCCAGATGTGTTTATTGTCAAGGCTCCCAACCACAGGCAGGAAAGAGTTGTGGTATCTCTATTTCACACCGCTCGGGTGAAGCAAGTACAGGAGAGAGTAAGAATGCAATCCCCAACAACCAGAAATGATGGGATTCCTACGTACATAAATACACAGACGTCAGCACAATGATGAGTGCAATGGTTAAGGCTCTCCTGAAGTGAACCACTTTGTTGATAATGGCAGCTTCCTTCCCAATACATGTAAAGATGTATTTGAAAAATGGAAATTGCGCACTCACAATCAAGAGGCTTCTGTTACAGTACATGGTTATTCTCCCAGTGACATGATGCACAGTGAGATAGCAAAGCTCACATCCATTTAATCCTTCACTCTAATCCCAAAGTTTTTAATCAACATTCAGTTACATCCTACACTACAACAATAATAACTATGTCCTAAGTTATGATTCCACTTCCCTTTTTCATGTCAACTTAACAGTTCTCAGTGTTTCCATGACATCCCTATTTATATTAGGCAATTTTCTATCTTGTCTTACAGGTATCAGAGACAGTCCTAACAAATGAGGTATATCTCAGGAACACCTCAGAGTGAGAATAGTGCCAGTTGAATGTGGCAATCAGTGCTTGCTGGGTACAAAAGAGTCATAGAGGTTGATTGCGCAGTGGGGGCTGCAGAACAGTGCTCCTCAGACTCTCTTCATACTAGGAATAATAAGCTCTAGCACCCACAGTGTGAAACAACAGACTGCTAATTGGAATCAGCACGCCTCTTCCTGAGGATTTTCAAATGTATGCCTGATGTGCAGTTCATTTTAAAGAAAAGAATATATTCTTGCAGCTTATGTCCATGTTTGACAATAAAAAGTGTATTTAATATTTTTAGGATGTAAGTACAATGTAATGACATCACCAACCTTTGTCCTTTGAGGGGAGATCAGAAAATCTGATTATTCCTAGTCACTGTATATTTACTTTTTCATTACAAAAGAAACAAACAACAATCACAAAATCTTGTTTTCTTTTGAAAGCTGTATAATTTGTACAGTTGTGACACCTTTTTTTCCTTAGACCCTGGAACAGGTTCCGTTTAAATGACAGCTTGTTATGATGTCTGTGTAAATTCTCAGTCATCCAGGTCATTGTATCCAAGGTAGTTTTCTCTGTCAACTGGACTGGGTTTCTTCTCTTGAAGACGTTTCACCTTCTATCCAGAAGGCTTCTTCAGTTCTGAAATCGCTGGGGAGAGAGCTTGAAAATATATAGCCCCTGTGGACCATTTGCATGCTAATGATCTGGGTGGTCACCTGAGAGTCGTTAGCAGGGTCGTTGGTCGGGTCGTTCACCTAGTTTCTGTTGAGGTGTCTCCCCTTTGTCTGCTGGGTCACATGGTGATGAGTCACTGGGTCTCCTGGAATGGTGTGAATGTTTGTTTTGCTGTTGGAAGGAGTAGAGGACTGCATTGTATGTGGGTGATAGGAAGTGCCTCAGGCCACCACCTCTGTTTAAGGATGGTTTCTCCAATTTAACATGGATAGCTTCCTTGACACCCCTTTCAAACCAGCGGTCTTCTCTGGCCAGTATCCTTACTTGGCTGTCCTCGAAGGAGTGCCCACTCTCCTTTAAGTGTAAGTGGACTGCTGAATCCTGACCCGAAGAGGTGACATGTCTGTGTTGTGCCATTCTTCTGTGGAGAGGTTGTTTGGTTTCCCCAATGTACAGTTCCTTGCATTTCTCCTGGCACTGTACAGCATAAACAACATTACTTTGTTTGGGTCTTGGTGTCTTGTCCTTTGGGTGTACTAACCTCTGTCTGAGAGTGTTGCTGGGTTTGAAATGAACCGGTATGTCGTGTTTCTGGAGGATCCTCCTAAACTTCTCCGAGACTCCAGACAGGTAGGGGATGGAAACGCTGTGGCGTTTGTTTCTCTCCTCCTCTCCTTTGCTGAGGTCTCACTTTCTTGAGGTTTTGGTGAAGGCCCAGTCTGGGTAGCCACATGTTTTGAGAGCTGTCTTAATGTGGTCCTGTTCCTTCTTTCTGCCTTGGGATGTGGTGGGTATTTCTCTGGCCCGGTGTTGGAGAGTTCTGATCACTCCCAACTTGTGTTCCAGTGGGTGGTGAGAGTCAAACTGGAGGTACTGGTCGGTATGTGTAGGTTTTCTGTAGACTTCGATGGTGAGATTTCTGTCCTCAGTGATCTTGACTGCGCAGTCCAGAAAGGCCAGACTGTTTCCTTGTTATGATGTATTTCCCTGATCTCTGCCTATTCTCTTCTCTACCTATCCTCTCCCTTCTCCTCTCTCTCTACCCAGCCGGCCATCAGCAGGAGGGTCCCCCTATATGAGCCTGGTCCTGCTCAAGGTTTCTTCCTGTTGAAGGGGAGTTTTTCCTTGCCACTGTTGCTTGTTGGGGGTCAGGCCCTGAGATTCTGTAAAGCACCTAGAGACAATCTTGATTGTAACGGATGCTATATAAATAAAGATTGATTGATTGATATGATATGTGATGTGTACACACATCCACACATAGACATTACACTCCCACCAAACCAATAACTGATTTCTTAAAATGTAATACAACCCCTGCTATTTTTGACTTGTTATGTGGTATTTAAAGTGGTTCCATCATCCTTCAAAAAGGCCAGCCCATGTGAGGCCAATCATAAATTACAACATAAATTTAAATATACTGTATTCACGTCCTCCGTGTAATACAACTGTGCAGCTTTTATATTGAAAGGCTTTATGTTTCAAGATTTCAAAAATCTTGCAAGTGAAATGTACACGGTTTCTCCTCTCTTCAACTGTAGTGTGGAAGATGGAACTCATTGACCGGTCTGACACACTTCTGGCAGAGCACTTCGGGTCAGTTTCACTGCTCAGAGGATTCCTCTCTGGGTTTACCTATGTAAGCGAACAGGCATTCTCAGGGATGAAGGTCAACAAATCCAAATGCAGATCCTCTATCACCAATGACCACCTCTCAGCTGTCCATCGCATAGCCACCTCAGACATTCAGCCAGATTTCAATAGCCTTTTCAAGCCCGAAACAGACTGGATTATTTTCAATCTGACACGATTCATGCGTCTAATGCGTCCCCCCCCCCCCCCCCCCATCCAGAGCATTACCACTTGTTTTAATAACAAATTGGCGACAAATGGATGAATAAATGAATGAACGAACGAACGAACGAACCAGTCTGTTAATCCTGATGAGAGGATATGTAGGTTAGCCTGGAATGAGCTGCAGGTGTGTAGAAACCTGGTGGGAGAAATCCAAGGTAACGTCTCTGACCTAACGAAACACACACAGATGTAGAGACAACACTCATAAAGGCTGGGGGAGAGGGACATTATGGAACCCTAAAAACTTTCAGTCCTATGAGTGGCTGTGAACAGTCTTCTCATGGAATGCACAGCTTGTGACAGTCCTTTCATCCAACTGTTGTTAGGACCGTTGCTCCTGGACCTCTGTTAGTCGAAACCCCGTGCTTCTCACTTTCGCATGGTTTTAGAGCTCAGAAAGATGTTATTGGGTTATAAGCAATTCTAGCTTTACACATGAGGAACTTAACAAAGTCCAGTCCGGTCCTTAAATCTCAGTGGATCATCATCGAATATTGTTGGTCAGATTGTTGGTCAGGGAGGTGGCTAGCATTGATGGACTCGGCAAACACTCTCACAAGCACTGCTTTGCTTTTCTTCTTCACATAGCAGGGTTTTAGGTGGTGGCAGGAGGTAATGCTGTGGCAGGTTACCTTCCCAATTGATTTCTTCCCTTTCTTCTATAACATTTTATTGGAGAAGCTTGTATATTTCATCATCAAAGCATTCTCTCTGCTCATATACTTTTTGTTGTGCCTTGGCAGCCTTTAACCTCTTAACATTCCTAGTCATTCCACTTCTCTGTGTTTGGCCTTGAACACCAATTGCCTCTCTGCATTTTCAACCTCCAGTTGTTCCAGGTATTTGATATGTGGTTCTTTCTTGAACAGAACCTGTATTGCAATTTCTTTGGCGGCAACTCTAACAGCAGCTTCCTGTCAGAGTACTCCTGAGCAGAGTGCTGGCTTGAACGTATGTGACCTTGGAGTTGCTTAGAGGATGAACTGAAGACTTGGTGTGGTGAGATCTGAGACTTCTATCTGATGAGGCACATCTGAAGATTCTTTATATACCTCCTCTCTCTCCAAACCCTTGATCTTTATCAATTCCTGAATGAAGATATTCTCTAGCTATCTTAAATATTTCCCTGTCACTGCCTAATAGGTGTCTATTCTCCTATGGGTATGAGGTTCTGGAATATTATTGCATCTTTACTCTTCATAAACATCATCTTGATTCTTTGCGGCATTGCTCACCTTGGTGGTAGCAGTGTTTGGGTATAGCTCACGTGCACATAAGTGAGGGGCGTGGCTTTGGTGAGAGACTCAAGGAAGGAGGGATTCATGAGGGGGGATTCAAGTCTTGCTAGTAGTTGTCAAATGGAAACTCCACCTTTAGTCATTGGATAACCAATACCTAACAGGAGGTTTTTAATATCATAAAATAATGACAATAGCCACTATATATAAGGGAAGATAATAAATACAAAGCCAAAAAGATTAACAAATTATTGGGTTTTTTTGTGATCCTGTAACTCATATGGACAAGAAAGTTTACAATTTTGATCATTGGCCAGAAGAGACTGATTTTTTAGAGAGAGAGAACACTGTTTCAATGTGTTTCATCGGTCTGGACCAGAATATATTGTAGACAAATGCTGGAATATTAAAAAAAATAAAAAAGTTAGCAGAAGGTTGGCAAGCCACGCGTGAACAGGGCTAAAAAAAACATAGTTAGCTGTGGCAGGGGTGAGGCACACACTGAAAAGAAGGAAAAAAGACAAGCTTGTTGCTGTAAGGCAAAAATACAGTTACAGCTGCTGGGGAAAAGCACACAGATAATAACAAAAAAAATAAATAAAAAATTGAAACTAAGGCACTACCAAACAAGACAGAATTATCTGGCAAAGTACAATAGTGACGACAGAGCTTTTATGGTGAGGTTCATGAGCTGAATAGAAACCAGGCCTCACCTGCCACTCGGGGAACAAAGGGAAAAAATAAGCCACGCCTTCTGCCACATACTGCAAGGAATGAAGAAAAGGGAGAGGGAAGAGGAGAGAGAAAACACAAAAACCAAATCTACAACAACCACATCATTTATAGGTCAGCATTTTGCGGCTATGTGCACTAAATGGGGTGATATCTGAGGGTGTACCCACTGTCATCCATATCTCAGTATTCTAACAAAGGTTATTATATGCTTTTGTGCATACGGATTGTTGTCAGGTGTGTGTCTAGTGCTTTATGCATTGATTTGTTATTATGACCCCCAGCCAAAGGTACAGTCATTTTGTTAATAAATGAGAAGAGACAGTAAACATGCACAGCCGAAGAAATACACATACACATAAAAATAATTTAATCACATCTGTCGCAAAGTATGTTTAACTTAAGACATATGCCAGGAAGTACACCTTTCAAATATTGAAGTATATTTAATCCGTTACTTTGTATATGTGGCTGTATCGAACCCCAATCATACCCCAATCCCATCCTCTTTTAATTAAAGCATGCATTAAGTGTGAAATTAACTCTCTCCTATAGCAAGGCTGACAGCTGTGAAGAAAGAAGAAGAATCAAATGCCTTTGTCCCTCATGATAATAAGAAAGACAGACAGAAAGAAAGGGGATGAAGAGGAAACAGAAGAGACCAGAACCAGAAAGAAAAGACAGAAAATAACTGCAGATGGGAATGAAAGAAAAGACAGTCAGGCTGCAGAGGGATGAAAAAAGAGGAGGATAGAAGAAAAGATAAGAATATGGACAATGAAGGGAAAGTGAGCTCTAGGGGGAGATATATAAGTGAGCGGGCAATAGATGGTGCTGCATGAGCTGCCCCCCCCCCCCCCCCACACACACACACACACACACACACCACACACCCACATAGATAAATGGAACAATCATTGGCTCATTATGTAAACACAAACTTGAAGGAAACCTCAGGCAGCCATTTTGAAGTATGTTTTCAATGCATGAGTGTAAAATGGTACAAGCTGATATCACTTTCTTTCACTTTTGTCTTTAAAGTCATCTTTTCTTTCCTTTTATTTCAGTCAGGGTAAAAAAAACATCACATGTCATCTAACTTTCATTTCAGACTGGAAGTGCCATTGTTTTATACTCTTACTTGCTCCTCAGCAGCTTGATCTGTACTAAGTCATGGAAACGCCAGCTTTCTGCTTACTGACGTAGAATATCTTTTCCAGCAATCATTACAATGCAACCAACAGCAGGTCTTCTCTTCAGAGGTATGGCTTTAAGGTCTCAGATACCAGTCATGGTTATATCCCCCAAACCAGTGGTAGACACCGGAAGTAAGGCATGCCATCAAGCTAAGGAAGGAGTCTGATCAAGCCTTGAGCTGACAGGTACCAGAAGGCCAAGTGTGCAGCAGATCATGCAGTTGTGGAAGTGATCCCTGTACAACCTGGCAGGAGCTTGGTGCACATTGCCAGCATGAAGTTAGACCTGATCATGGTGCCTCTAGAACTCTGGCAAAATGATGTACAGATTTCCAGTTCTGTACATTATTTTTATGGACAGAATTTTCTAGGTATAACCAGGCTCTGGAGGGATTCCAGTGGGAACCACTAGGTTTCATCTCTACTTTTCACAGATGAATATGTCTTGCTGGCTCCTTATTCGATGCCCCCTGGACACCCCCCTCAGGAGGTGTTTCAGACATGTCCCACCAGGACGAGATCGCAGGGAAGATCCACGACATGCTGGAGTGACTATGTGACTCGACTGGCCTCGGAGCCACGTACAGTCTTCAGGGCGTCCCTGCCCAGACCACTGCCCCCGCAACCCAGTACCAGGAGTAGCGGGAGTAGATGGAGGGATAGATGGAGAACTTTATGCTAATTTTGAGATACTGGTAATTGATTGCATTTATGTTATGGTAACGAGATAAGTGAGGGCGGAAGGGTTAGGTGTTACTTAACCCTAAAAGATACTGAGTTTCTTTGTTTTTATCTGTATGTTCGAAAAATACTATTAAGAAACAAATGGAAAAGTATCCCACATCAGCTGACTTGAAATGAGAGTGAGCAGAGAAAACGTAGCCTTAATCAAAGTAGAGGAATCTGACTTGCTAAACAAAAATCATTGTGAGGTAGATTTTATCAATTTGAAATACTACACAAGTTGGCAGTTTCTTTTTTTCATTCTTCATGCGGTAAAAAACACATATTTAAGTAGTATGTTGGTGTTTACATGTTGGTTTAATTTAAAACAAGGTTAGAGAGTAAGGGATGCTGCCATCAGCTTGCAGCCTGTAAGTAATGTCCAAGTAGTAATAACACACGCTTAATTCTATATCTGAGTCTCACCTTGCTACTCCCACACACTCGCTGCTCTTCATGCACTTTAAAGAGTGGGCAGGGGTAGAGAGAGGAAGAAATATATCGAAAGAAAGGGAGTGAGCGAGGCAGAAAGAGAGAGTGTGGTACGTGCATACATGCATGAATCACACTTCCATTAGTATCCTCAGCACAACACATATAGCCATTGATTAACACCTTTAAGCTCACACGTGCATGGAGAATCACGCTTCACAGCCATAGCTACACAGGTATGCGCGCTTTCACAGCTCTCCATTGCTTCCATGATGTTCTATCTTCCTGCGATATGTGTACCTCAAGCTTTTCCTCAGCCTCCGTAATAGACTACTGTATCTTGCACAATTTCACTGTGTCTATGGTTTAAAGTGGAGTAAGGAAGTGATTGTTTGTGTGGCCACATAAGTAACTGTAATGGACAGAAACAGCACATTCAACTGCTTATACATGTTTCTGAATATGCATGAAGCCATAGCCAGTCTACACAATCCAGTTTAAGCATACACTTGCAGCCCCTGTTATTAGTGTTCCCCATCAGCATGATTATGAGCAATGACTCGTTGATGTGATGTGAAAAGTCCTCATGAACAAGCCTAATTTATATTCCGGTGAATGCTTCCTCCTCTTTAGTATGTTCTCCGATTGTCGAGAGAGGACAGATGGCAGCATTGTGAAAAAGTTCAGTGCCCCTAACCAAGTCAACCTGTTGCTCCCTTGCATACATAAGGTACTAGGACACTGAAGATGTGTGTGTCACTCCGAAATCAGCCCCATCTGAAACATTAAAGCCACTCAGGGTGAATATTTCCATGCATTGGACATAACTGAGGATAAGTATGACATGAAACAGGGGAAAGAGAGCTAAGGCAAGATAACCCAGGATTAATAGAGAAGATACAAAAAAAAAAAACGGAGACAAACAGGGAACACATTGACTTACATCAATCTGACAGAGAAACATACACATAATATGGAAAAAAAACAATTGAGACCAAGCAGGCTTAATGCTAATATTGTTATCTGTAGTTATGAGTGTGTGGGTGAATTGTGTGCGTGACCAGTGATGGACAAACAAGCTCTCCAGGGAGTAGTCATTTCTCTCACCTCGCAGCTGCATGCATACAGTAGGCAACAGCAACCTTTTTGAAAAGAAAAGACAATGAGCAACTGGAGGTGGATGGATTGAGGTTTTTTAAAAAATCGTATACTTGGTAATTCATCTATCAATGTTCAGTTATTCACAACTGCCCTTTAACACAGATGGGTTGACTACATGAACCAACATGTGCCAGGTGACAACTATTTGACCATCTAGAGGAATAACTGTTAATAAACTGATTCCGTAGTGTGCAAAGCTGACCCAATTTGATGGACTGACTCAACAAAGTTTGTCCATTAAAACACACTTAGTGTGTGAAAGATTCCTAATAAAATTTACTGTCTTGTTTAAAAAAGGCTGTGACTGGCCTGTAAACATTTTAATCAGTCTTCTTTCAGATGGCCAGAGGTACTAATGGTATACTGTATATACTACGCTGTCATTTTCAATTTAGAAATTAAGATTTTAAACACAAAGAACATATTAATTCAGACAACTGATAACACTTCTAGCAAACTGCTAAACTTTCCTCACACTATCAGCTCATTTATGTCATCTGTCTCATGTTTATAGCAGGTCTACAGTATTCAGTGTTACCTGATAAGACATTTTGAAATATGGTAGCAGCATCTTAGAATTATTGTATTTTGTGAATAATAATCCATGTATGAAATAAGTCACATGTATTTACTTAAAATAAAATGCTAGAGTGTGTATGTTATAGCTTAAAACATATTAATCTAATACAATGGCTGAAGAACAGCGCAATCTTTGTTACAGTCTGCCCTGCTTTAATGTTGTGTGTTAGCAGAGAGGCAAATTTAAATAAAGCTTTTTATCTAAAAAGGAGGATCTGTAACCAAATTTTCTTCGCTAATGAATTAACTTAGCCTTGTCAAACTATCTCACATCACACAGAGTGCACATTGCACAAATCAGATATCTTATATCTAGCAACATTGGCAGTATATAGTATTAAAAATGTAATATTTTTCCATGAATCAAAACCCTTATGTTTAAAAGTCAGGGAACACTGAACAGCCATAGTTTGCATAGCACAGCTGCAAGGAGCGACACTGCTTTTCGAAAATAATATTACCGTCTATATTTTCTTATGACAATAACAAGAATTCCTTCAAAAATTAAACACTTTCAGAAGCAGTTGTCCCAGCTGGAAACCCCGACCACCTCTTCTTGGGAATCTGAGTTGCCATCCAGGTGGCAGATACGTATATTCTCTACCAATTGACATCACTCTGTTCCCAGCTCGTGACCTCCGAAACACCTATCCAGATGCTCTGGGACACATCCTGATAACTACTGAAGCAACTATGTTGGCTTCATTCAATGCAAAGGGGCAGTAAAGCTACTTGTGCTATTTTCCAGATGTTTGAGCAAATCACACTATCTACAAAACTGAGTCATTCTCCAGTTGATAGTCTAGTCCAGGGGTGAGTTGGACCCCTAACCCGGAGTAGCACAGACCACCTCTGGAACCTGATTGGACACCTCCCTCTTTCACTACGAGTAATTGCACATTGCTTTGGAAGATGTGTGAATACAATCTCTTGTACAATTAAGCTGGTTTGCCAACTGCCCTTAAACATTAATAAAAAGGAAGGAAAATGGACAATTATAAAATAAGGCTATGTACATGACATTATAGGCATATATAACTGTCCATCCATCCATCCATCCATCCATCCATGGATATATAACTGTATAAATTGAATATATATATATATGCTAGAATGTTGTTTGTTGTCTTTTGATGCTTTTCATCTTATTTTGTGCACTACATTGGAAATAGGGGGTGATTTTGGACACAACAAAAGATTAAGCTAAGTTTAGGCCTGTAAAATACAAGCTGGATATTGTTTCATTTAAACTGTAACTGCTGTAGGGAGAAATCAATTTCTAGTTTTGCCTAAACCTTATGCTTGGAGTATACCTGTTAAGGTCAAGCGTAGCGATGCATAATTTTGTGCATGAGGAAATTTGATTGGTATCTCTAGCTGTGCCCAGAGTGCATGCAGTGTGCCAGAGCAGAACGCCCTTGTCACCAGATGTCTGAGCAATATTTGGTAATTCATAAACTATAAATAGAACTATGGCTTTCTGTGCCCAATTGGACCTCACAGAAAACAGTTTTCCTTGGGACAGGAGGGAAGGAACAAACATTGCAAATCCACTGCCATCATATTACCTCTTAAACAAAATGGCTGAATCTCTATTTAATACTTGTCATGTCTTTCTCTAAATCCATACTCTAAATGGAATGCCTTACATGACTCACATTTGCACACCGGAAGGGAAGAAAATCCGACAGTAAGAGAAAAATACACAGATGGTTGTTTCATTCTCCCACGGGATCACGTGCAGAAAAACATATGGACGTTGTTAATGACAAGTGATGTCATCGTCACATGTCACATGTTGACATAAATGTGTAGTCCTGAAGCATGATTTAAATAATAAAGATGTGGAAAGAACCAACAATCCACAGTCATCAACATATTTACTGGTTTTTACTATAAAAACACAATTATTTCCCAGAAGATTGTGACGGTGTTATACCATGATTTCTACCCAGGCATTTTTTTATGTAGGAGAATATTATGATAGAAACCCTTTTAAATATAACAGACTGTATAATGTATGTTGCCTTACAGCAAGAAGGTTCTGAGTTTGACCCCCTCTTCAAATCAAATCAATCTTTATTTATATAGCGTCTTTTACAATCAAAATTGTTTCAAGGCACTTTCCAGAATCCCAGGGCCTGACCCCAGACAAGCAACAGTGGCAAGGAAAAACTCCCCTTTAACAGGAAGAAACCTTGAGCAGGACCAGGCTCATGTAGGGGGACCCTCCTGCTGATGGGGGGGCTGAGTAGAGAGAGAGGAGAAGGGGGAGGACAGGCAGGGGAGAGGAGAGGAGAGGAGAGGAGAGGAGAGGAGAGGAGAGGAGAGGAGAGGAGAGGAGAGGAGAGGAGAGGAGAGGAGAGGAGAGGAGAGGAGAGGAGAGGATGGGCATAGAGCATAGAAATACATACAAAAATACATTATATTGAGTTACCGGTTGAGTGGGTCAGCGGGGTCGGAGGTCATTATGCAGCTCTAAAGGCAGCAATACCTGTAAATGAATAGGGGGGGGGGAGAAGCAGAAAAACTACAAAAGAAATAGCTTCACTAGTCTACTTGATGAGGAGAGGAGAGGAGAGGAGAGGAGAGGAGAGGAGAGGAGAGGAGAGGAGAGGAGAGGAGAGGAGAGGAGAGGAAACCATGACCCACTGTGGTGACAGAGGTCTGTCAGGTGATCATGTTTCTGGGCCCCGGCAGCCTTGGCCTATAGCAGCATGACTAAGATGTTAACCTAATGATTAGACGACCCCCTAAGTATGATAATTTATCTGTCTATGATAGTAACTGGAACTACAGAGTTAGTAACAATAAGCTTTTTCAAAGAGGTAGGTTTTAAGCCTAAAGAAGCCATGCTTTTCTTTGCTATTATATGTTTGGCTTTATTTGACAGTCCAAAGACTTCCATTAAGAGAACCAACAGAAATGTTTACTACAATGAAAGTGTTTAAAATCTACTGAAAAATATGCATAATATTTACTGCTATTGATTGGTTCAAAATATGGAGCAAAAAGTGTAAACAAATGCTGGAACATTTGGATAAATACCTCCCTAAAATAAATTTAACACAATAAAAGAAATTCAAAGAAAACCACAGGCTCAGGTGGTGAGACAGCAGAAGGTTGGCAAGCCACTCAAGTCGGCAATGAGGCACACACTGAAAAAAATGGCAATGTATCAATTGCAGGAGATATATATCTTTTATTTGTATGTGATATGTAGTCATAATTTATCAGATAATGTCTCCACAAAGCATTCAATATCGTCTGGATAGTGAAACTTTTCGTTCTGTTGTTAGATTTAGACAACTTTTATTGTCATTCAGCACAGGAATGTGCAGAATAAAATTTCATTGCATGTGGTTCAGCACAGTGATAAAATATGTAAATTACAAATAAATATTGGAATGCATAGTACACTTTACAATATCAGGATATGCAAAATGTACAGGTTACATGGATTACAAAAACTGTACGGTACCAGAATTTTTCAAAAGTGTCCAAGTTTGATCAATTGTCAGATTAGATAGTCCTATGGGATGGGTTTTCAGCTCAAAAGTCTGATGGCCTGGGGGACAAAGCTCTACAGAACCTCGTGGTCCTGCACTGAATGTGGCTGAACCTCTTCCCAGAGGCTAGTGGGAAATACAGTGGGGGTGTGAGGGGTCTCTGCTGACATCTCCCGCTCAGGATAAGCAGTGCTTCTATGCATTGTCCTGGATGGAGGGAAGCCCCAGTGGTTTTCTCCACTGTCCTCAACACTCTTCTTACATCCTTCCAATCAGAAGCGCCGCAGCCTCCAGCCTCCTGAAAGAGATGCAGTTTGTCAGGAAGGCCTTCTTGATGACCTAAACACAGGGAACACTTCATACCGGCATCCAATGGCCTCTTCCTCATGGCACTGAAGCCCTGGTGCTATAATGATACCTCAGCAGCATAATCAGGGAATAACGAGACCTTCTCACTGAGAAGCTGTAGTTGGGCTTGTTGGTGAAGGACTCTGGCGACGATGATCCGCTGTCATTGACAAGTGGCTTGGGTATCTGGCTGTGATGGGCTCAATCTATTTTATTGGGCTTACTGAAGTTGCCATGGCCAAGAAGCTCTACGGTCAGCTGTGAGACAAATTCAGTTGGGTGACTTCTCCCTCTATAATCCTGATATTGAACCTATCATTACACCCTCCACTTTAGTTTGAAGGAGCCACAAGCTATTTGCATGTACCCGCTCTACTTTAATGCAGCTATCATTAGCTGGGAGAGCCTTGTCCATGTCATCCAGGTGGTGCTGAGCTTCACAGTGTTCCTTTGGAGGGTGGCTAGACATGCTTCAACTGAGTCCAGATGACTGCATTTTCAGGTGGTCCACAAGCGTACAAATCTTAGGCAAGCTTGACACCATGGCTAGCGATGTTGTTATCAATTAGACCTTTCTGTTAACCGCTGTTCACTCCAATTTAGGGTCACAGGGAGTCCCTTCTATCCCAGCAGTCATTGAATAAGAGCTCACCCCAATCACTACATATCATACCAACTCACTGGGAGGCTAGTGCGCAACAGGACTCCTCTGCCACCTTCTGCTAATTCCAATATCTAATTGGACCATTGTACTCCATTGACACCTTCACATATCCTTCCAATTTTAGGATTTTCACAATTTCTTCTTTTAAGAACTTGCGGCCAACATCATGCATGCTCATTTCCACTTCTTCTTTTGGTAAACTGTGTTGTTTCTCATACTTTGCATGTAGCTCTTCAATGTACTCTTTGTATCTAATGTACACTTCCTGTGGATCCATCAGCAAGATAACATCCTTCTTTGTATTTTCCTAAATTTTTCCAACATATTTATCGCAGCTCAGGTTTTTTTATTTTTTAACATTTTCTAATTTATCAAATCCCTGCACATTCATGCAACAGTTATATCATGTTCTACATCTTGTCAAAGTAGTATTATTTAATTTTGATGATAATGTTAACTATGCTCATTCTTAAGCCTTTCCCTCACACACAATCCTTTAATGATACTCCTGCAAGTATCTTGCCTTTCTCTCCTTTCAAAAGAAAAAGAGAAAGACTAATTTTATCATCTCAGCTGCCTGCAGTGGAGCCACTGAGCCAAAACACCACTATGCTGCAGACAGACCCTCACACAGCATGCTGTCTTTCTCCTTCTCCCTGTAAGCTGGTCAACTCCAGCATCTCAGCCATCATTAAAGCGTTCTGGCTGATCACACCCTTTAATTGGCCTATACCAGTGGCCTGGGCAAAATGGTACCTTGTTAGCTCAGCTGCAGAGCAAACAGAAAAACAAACAAAGGAGAATACAACCAATATTTTGGGTGTGTTTTATGGTGAAGTAATACTGTTATGAGCTCATCACAGCACAGAAACAGCACTTCTTAAAGTTACTAATGATCTTCTCATAGCTTCAGATCAGACTGGTCTCTATGCTGGTTCTGCTGGATCTCAGTGCTGCTTTTGATACAGTTGATCACAGCATCCTGTTACATAGACTGGAACATGTGATTGGGATTAAAGGGACAGCACTAGACTGGTTTAGATCATATTTATCTGATAGATACCAGTTTGCTCATGTCCAAGGTGTTCCCTCCTCATACAGTAGGGTTAGCCATGGAGTTCCTCAAGGTTCTGTACTTGGACCAATCCTCTTCACCTTGTACATGCTTCCCTTAGGGAACATTATTCGGCAGCATGGGATAAATTTTCATTGTTATGCTGATGACACTCAGCTTTATTTATCCATGAAACCAGAGGAGACAGAGAAGTTAGTGAAGCTCCAGACCTGTCTTAAAGACATAAAGTCCTGGATGTCTTCAAATTTCCTCCTCCTTAACCCAGGAAAAACTGAGGTCATGGTGCTTGGTCCTGAACCTCTCAGGGATAGATTAGATCATATGATCACTCTAGATGGTATCTCATTAACATCTAGTCTCTGTGTGAGGAATCTAGGAGTAACTTTTGATCAAAATCTCTCCTTCAACTCACACATTAAATTAGTCTCTAGAAGTGCCTTTTTTCACCTGAGGAAAATCACAAAGATTAGGAAGCTACTGACACGGCATGATGCTGAAAAGTTAATTCATGCTTTTGTTACTTCCAGGCTGGACTATTGTAATTCTTTATTATCAGGGTGTCCAAGCAACTCTTTAAGAAGCCTCCAGTTGATCCAAAATGCTGCAGCCAGAGTTCTGACAGGTATTGACAAAAGAGATCACATAACTCCTGTAATGGCGTCGCTTCATTGGCTGCCCGTTAAATTTAGAATAATTTTTAAAATTAAAACTTCTTTTGACCTACAAGGTCCTCAGAGGCCTAGCTCCATCCTACCTGGAGGAGCTAGTGATACCTTATCAGCCCAATAGACCGCTCCGCTCTCAGAATGCTGGTCTACTTGTGGTTCCCAGAGTTTCTAGGAGTAGAATGGGGGGCCGAGCATTTAGCTACCAGGCCCCCCTGCTATGGAACCAGCTCCCTGTCCAGGTACGGGAGGCTGACTCAATCGCTACTTTTAAGATCAGACTTAAAACCTACCTCTTTGAAAAAGCTTATTGTTACTAATTCTGTAGTTCCAGTTACTATAATAGACAGACAAATTATCATACTTAGGGGGTCGTCTAATCATTAGGTCACATCTTAGCTATGCTGTTATAGGCCAAGGCTGCCGGGGTCCGGAAACATGATCACCTGACAGGCCTCTGTCACCCCACTGGGTCATGGTTTCCTCTCCTCTCCTCTCCTTTCCTCCTCCTCATCAAGCAGACTAGTTATGCTGATTCTTGTGTAGTTTTTCTGCTTCTCTCCCCCCCCCTTTCTCTATTCATTTATAGGTATCGCCGCCTTTGGAGCTGCAGGACGACCTCCGGTCCCGCTGACCCGCTGTCTAGTGTATTTTTGTGTGTGTTTCTGTGCTCTGTGCTCTGTGCTCTGTGCTCTATGCCTCTTCTCTCCTCTCCTCTCCTCTCCTCTCCTCTCCTCTCCTCTCCTCTCCTTTCCTCTCCTTTCCTCTCCTCTCCTCTCCTCTCCTCTCCTCTCTCTCTACCCAGCCCCCCCATCAGCAGGAGGGTCTCCCTACATGAGCCTGGTCCTGCTCAAGGTTTCTTCCTGTTAAAGGGGAGTTTTTCCTTGCCACTGTTGCTTGGCTGGGGTTAGGCCCTGGGGCTCTGGAAAGCGCCTTGAAACAATTTTGATTCTATAAGACGCTATATAAATAAAGATTGATTCGATTTGATTGATGACAGGTGTCTCAGTAACACATGAAAAAATATTTTTGAGAGGAAATTGGTTGGCATGATTAAACTGTGGTTGAGAAAGGTTTAGTTAGAAAGGGCTAGTTAGTTGATTAAAACAATATTTTTCACAAATATTAATATGCATGACGTAACTGACTGAAAATAAGTGAATTGTATGTTGTGCAGTATAAAAAATGTCATTTCGGCCCAGGTTTTTATCGTAAATAAATAAACATTGACCTGTAGGGAAGTGTAAATAAAACAGGAATTTGAATTTCAATTTCCTGGAAACTAAGAGCTTCTTAGTGATATAGTCAAACAATGACTAATGGTTTTATTGTGCGTGAATGTTTTAATGTTTGACAGTTCGATGTGTGTAGCATGTTCCCCTTTTACATGTCTCTTGCATCTCTGTGAGTGTGTCTTGCTTGTGTCACACTAAATGAGGTGACCTGCCGCCTGTGAACATGCTCTGACCTCATCAGTCAGTCTGCTACATCCCAGCATTCACACACACACACACACACACACACACACACACACACACACACACACACACACGCACACACAGTGAGTTATATACACTCTGACAGAGGCCATAACATCTCTTCCAATAAACATCATATGATTTCACTGACAGGGATGGCTGGTTCTGCTGGTGAGTCTGTGCTGTTTGACTAAAGTCATTTAAAAAATGTTCTTAAGAGAAAGCAAGAGACAGAGAGGGGTGTTATAAGATAATGATAAGGATGAAGCCATCACATCACACCCTCTGCTGGTCATTTTTCAAAACAGATCTCTACAAATAGTCTAGACTTTTGCAAAATATTTCACATTATTTTTGACTACACCAGTAACAAAATGATATGAAACACACTTGTATCTTTTTGTAAGTTTATTTGCAGATGGAAACCCTCACTTGGTCACCATAGTTATAAAAATGCTTCAGAGAGATACAAATAACATGACAAGAATGAGAAACATGGAAGAGAGGAAGTCCCTATATAGAGCACTAATGTCCCTGTATAGTGCACTAATGTCCCTCCTGTAGAGTGCACTAATGATGGAGTACAGCATTTTGTAGAGCTTTCCAAATGTTACTTTCATTGCATTTTGTGACGGGCACAGTATCATATCTATAATGCTAGCACGGAGGTTATTGTATTCATTAAACAGTTAAAATTTAAAAAAATACTGGAAGGGTGCCAATACTGATCTACTATATATTTATTATGCAAAGATATGATCTAATTTACAGTTGAATATAGCTAGTTTTCAGCTTATCTCACAGTATGAGTGCAAGTATCGCACTGTAACATGTAACATTGGTTTTAGACTGCTTGGACTGATGGGTGTAGAATGGTATTTGAGTCATGTTTGCCAACCCACACTTCACCATTCATTCTTGCATTTCATGCTTCATTCATTGGACCTGGACCTGTCCTTTTTATGACAAAATCCCAAGACCAGTGGCATTTAAGGAACCCTTGCACCCCCAATTGAACTCTCTAGTACATTGGCTGAAATTTCACACTGTTGGGGGTGATGTATCACAGTGTGGACAAATAATCCACACAGGTTTACAAAAACAAAAAAGTCAGTTAAATGAATTTCAACAGAGGAACGTTTGAAAGCAAATACACACCTAGCACAAAAATGTGCTAGTAAAAAATTGGCAAGAGAATCTTACAGCTGTTCAGTCATGAGTGATCCTAGACATCTTTACTGAATGAGCAGTCATATTCAGAGCATCTGGCTGCCAGAGACACAAGAGGAATAAAAATACCATGAGGCTACTGAACAAAGAGACACTATTGGAGTTAGTAAACACAGACCAAAACCAATTGAAGATAGTTTTATAAAGGCTAAGTGCCTATTTCATGTATTAAAATATGACATATTTATCCTGGCCAAATTAGATAATTATTCTGCACCTCTAGAGTACTGGAATCCATGAATGCACTGTCTTTGCTCAGCCTTGTCTGCATTTTTACACTGGCCCTCATCTTTAGTTAATCTATAATATATCGGAAGTTGAGTCTCAAAAATGCATCTCAGAATAATAGAATAATAGCAATAACCCAAAAAGTATGCCAAAAATGAAATCACCATTGCAAACATTTGGCTTCTGCCCAGGCACAAAGCTCCGTTCAAGCTTTTGATTGTCGAACACAAATTTCTGTTCCACTCGCTGAATCGATCACTTGTCTAATTGAAAGGCAATGCACCACCAGGTTCAGGGCCAGGCTCACAGCTGAAGGTAGTGGTGGTAGCAGCACCAAAGCATCCTCCTCGTCTCTGTTACTGCTAGCAAGTGATGGCTAGTTGTAAGCCAAGGCAGATGGATGAAATGCAGAATGTAGAACAAAATGTAAAATGTATCACACACACACACACACACACACACACACACACACACACACACTTAATAATGTTCTTTTACAGTTTTATCAGACCTCCCAAAGTGTCCTCACAGACCCACTCAAAGTTTTTGATGGAGCCCCCCACCCTCAGTTTGGAAGGCTTTCATTCATAGGACTGACATCCTTATTATGTGGAACACCTATTATTGATATTATGCTGCAGAGGAGCGGTTGCCATGGTCACAGTGCAAGAGACATTTAATTTTCTCTCCCCCATCATCATTATCTATGGGGCCATCTGTTGTGGAAAATGAATCCAGCCTCATTTGCATGACTGATAAGCACATTCTTTATCTATCCCAGAGAAGGTCATATGCCATGGATTTAGGGACTACAGAGAGAGAGACAGAAAGTGAGAGACAGCCAGCCGGTGAATCAGTCAATGAAGGGATGAAATTATGTGTGGTCTTGCCTCTATGTGGGGGGGCGGGTGAGGAGTATATGTGTTTCAGTGTGTTTGGATCAGCGGATGTGCCTGCATTTTACAAGGACTATCATGTTCAGATATGTCCTATTATTTATACTCCTGCCATTGTTTTGGTCTTGTGTGAATGTTTGAATGCTCTTAAGCTGTTGTATTTAATCATGAAAACGGCATTTTGCTGTGCATAAGTATATTGCTTTGTTCTGCCTGACCCACAATTATTGATATCACACCTGGAATTCTTGAATAGCATAACCGTAGTCCTCTTCTTTCTTTTTTTCCCTTTTCCCCTCATGAAACACACATGCACATAAATATATATATAAAAAAATCTCTTCCCCGCCCTCCTGGGCAGTGCCTCCTTCATTCAGACTTGGGTCCTTTACCAGAGGCCTGGGAGTCTGAGGGTTCTGCGCAGGATCTTAGCTGTTCCTAGGACTGCGCTCTCCGTGTCCCAATCACGACTGGGACCACTGTTGCCTTTATATCCCACATTCTCTCCATCTCCTCTTTCAGTCTTTGGTATTTCTCCAGCTTCTTGAGTTTCTTCTTTCTGATTTTGCTATCACTTGGGATTACTATATCTTTCACCACCACTGTCTTCTGGTGTTTATCCACCACCACTATGTCAGGCTGATTGGCCACCACCATCTTGTCAGTATGGATCTGGAAGTCCCACAGGATCTTGGCCAGCTTGTTCTCTAGCACTTTGGGGGTGTCTCCCACCTGGATCCTGGGACCTCCAGTCCATACTCAGTGAAGATGTTCCTGTACACTATGCCCACCACCTGGTTATGCCGCTCAATGTATGCCTTGCCTGCTAGCATGCTAGCATGCATGCATACCCTGCTGTGATGTGCTGGACTGTCTCAGGGGCATCTCCACACAGTCTGCACCTGGGGTCTTGTCTGGTATGGTAGACCCTGGCCTCTATTGCTCTGGTGCTCAGGGCCTGTTCTTGTGCAGCCATGAGTAGTGCCTCTGTGCTGTCTTTCAGTCAGTGGGGCATTCCATGCAGGGGCTTGTCCTTCCATGATAGCCCCTCAGGTTCCTCCTCCTTGGTGGGCTTTTGTTGCCTGAGGCATTCACTCAGCAGTTGGTCAGTGGGGGCCATCTTCTTGATGTACCGGTGCTCTCGGAGGCTTGTTGTTTCCTCCTGGACAGTAGTTCGGACACTTACTAGTCCTCAGCCCCCTTCCTTTTGCTGCTTACCATTCAGCTAACTTTTCAGGACCTGCCTTAACCTCTGTAGGTATTTAGCTGTGGCTGACCTCCTAGCTGCCTCCTCATGGTTACCATTTGCCTGCGGCATCCCCAGGTATTTTTAACTGTCCTGCACATCTGTGATGTTCCCTTCAGGTAGTTCAACCCCATCAGTTGTGATCACCTTTCCTCTTCTAGATACCATCAGCCCACATTTATCTAGCCTGAATGACATCCTGATGTCCTTGCTGTATATCCTAGTGAGGTGAATCAGAGAGTCGATGTCACGCTCGTTCTTGGCATACAGCTTGATGTCATCCATGTAGAGGAGGTGGCTGACGGTTGTTCCACTTCGGAACTGGTACCCATAGTAACTCTTGGTGATGATCTGGCTAAGAGGGTTTAGGCCTATGCAGAACAGCAGGGGGGACAGGGCATCTCTTGATATATGCCACATCTGATGCTCACCCGCGCAATTGGCTTTGAGTTAGTCTCCAGATTCGTGTTCCACAGCTTCATGGAGTTATGGATGAACTCTCTTAGTGTCCTGTTGATGTTATACAGCTTTAGGCACTCCACTATCCATGTGTGCGGCATTGAGTCACAGGCTTTCTTGTAATCAATCCAGGCAGTGCACAGGTTGGTGTGCTGCGTCCTAGTGCTTGGCACCTCTTGTGTTGTTCCCTATGCCTTTCTGTGCTCTGCTCATGTACTGATCCATGTGCCTGCTGATCTTAGCCATTATCATGCCTGATAGGAGCTTCCATGTGGTGCTGAGGCAGGTTATGGGCCAGTAGTTAGATGGTATTGTGCCCTTCTGGGGGTCCTTCATTATGAGGACTGTCCGGCCTTGGGTTAGCCACTCTGGGTGGTTCCCTGATGTTAGCAGCTGGTTCATCTGTGCTGCCAGGCGTTCATGGAGTGCAGTCAGCTTTTTAAACCAGAAGGTGTGGATCTTATTGGGTCCTGGTACTGTCCAGCTCTTCATTTTGGACACTCTTGTTTTGATGTCTGCTAAGGTGATGACTACTGGGTCTTGTTCTGGGAGTTGACTGTGCTCAGCTTGTAGGGTTTGCAGCCATTGGAGAGTAGTGTTGTGCATTGCCTCTGTCTCCCAGATACTCTTCCAGTATTGTTCAGTCTCAGCCCTGGGGGGGTCTGTTGTCATCTTGTTGCCCTGCCATTGAGAGTAGACTTTTGCCGGGTTGGTGGAGAACACCCTGTTTATTCTCCTTTTCTCTACTTCTCTTGTGTACCTCTTTAGTCAGGTAGTCAGGGCTGTGAGCCCCCCAGGGCTGAGACGGAACAATACTGGAAGAGTATCTGGGAGACAGAGGCAACGCACAACACTACTGCCCAATGGCTGCAAGATCTACAAGCTGAGCACAGTCAACTCCCAGAACAAGACCCAGTAGTCATCACCTTAGCAGACATCAAAACAAGAGTGTCCAAAATGAAGAGCTGGACAGCACCAGGGCCTGATAAGATCCATGCTTACTGGCTTAAGAAGCTGACTGCACTCCATGAACGCCTGACAGCACAGATGAACCAGCTGCTAACATCAGGGGAGCACCCAGAGTGGCTAACCCAAGGCCGGACAGTCCCCATAATGAAGGACTCCCAGAAGGGCGCAATACCGTCCAACTACCGGCCCATAACCTGCCTCAGCACCACATGGAAGCTCCCATCAGGCATAATAGTGGCTAAGATCAGCAGGCACATGGATCAATACATGAGCAGGCGGCATCTCTCCATACGCGCAAGGACCACTGTTGTGCAGCGGCTGCCAGCGGATTACCAGGAGAGGGTGGCCATCTTCCTCACCTACTGCCATGACAAGATAACCGCAGCCAGCCACATCACCAACATGGATGAGATCCCTCTGACTTTTAACATCCCTTTGACCCACAAAGTGGAGAAAAAGGGACCGGCACGGTGGCGATATGCACAATGGGGCACGAGAAGTCGTCGTTCACTGTGGTTCTCGGCTGCCACGGAAACAGAGAGAGCGCTGGATGACGGAAGGCGAACACTCCTTCACAAAGACTATGAGGCAGCGGCGGGCAAGTTATGCCACCATATGCGGGTGGATTGTAGACGCATGGGCTATGATACCATCTTCATGTATTGTAAGAGCTTTCACAAAATCAACGCTGAACCGGAACCGGTCGGTGAGTCTGATTCAGATGATTAAGAAGAGGAATTCGGGATGTTGGACGTTGAAATAGTGCAGCTGTTTAATTCAAATACAGAAAATGAAAACTTTGATGGGTTTGTGGCAGAAGAATGAATTTTTTGTTCAATAAATGTGTCGAAACTCATTGTTTTACTTCCGTTTTCATTTTTTACTGTATGTTTTAGCATGCGCCTAATAATACGGTGCGATGTGTATGTTTGTGTATGTTTTAAATACAGAAATAGCACCCATAACTGAGACTTCGCCTTTTAATACAGTGCGGCTTATGGTCGTGAAAATACGGTATATATATCACTGTCATCAAGGGGAATTTCATTAATGTAACCGTTCTATCCCTTTTGGGGATGGGGGAAGGTGCTGGAGAATATCCCTACTACATATGGCCAAAGACAGGGTCCCCCCTGGATGAGTTGCCAGCTCATTGCAGGGCTCTATGTCAGCATTTGGTTCCTTTCCCAAGGCTACCTCAGCAGTGCTCTGACAGTGTTCTGGCAACTCTTCTACTACAAGAACACCTTCCATGTTTTGTCTGCACTGGGGGTTGAATTGAAAACCCTCTGCCTCTCAGCCTGGTCCGCTAGGGACTGAGCGACTGCTCAGAATTTACTACTGTGGGAGTAATAAAACAAATTCAAATTCAAAGGCAAATTATTTTAGATATGTTTGACTGATGAAAAGGAGAAAAAAAAGTTCATTCATCTGTTTAAAATGCATTAATCTACAGTAGAAAGCTAAGAAACTCCATTGCATTGGACACAATCTCCAGGACTTTTCTCCAGGATTTTTCACATGTCCTTATGTTAGAATACACATCTTGCATTTTCTCCAATATTGGATACTATTAGTCCTAGATTGTGAATGTTATTAATACAACTAATACAACATTCTTTAGCTCATTCCTAATGTTTTGTGTGTGTGCGCAGGTAAAGCGGTTCCCTGAGGATTTGTGCATGCTCTTTCAATCGCTCTCTCTGCTGTAAAAGTATATTGAAGCTTTTTATTTCTCCTCCCTCTGACTCCCTGAGCACCTGCAATGCAACCCCCCCATATGTTTCTTTTTTCTCCCGCCACTTTTATTTCTCTTCTTCTGCTCACTCCACCTGCTCATCTCCCTTAGTCCCACTAAACAACAAGACTTCACCTTCTCCCACACTATACTCACTATAGTCTTACACTATAGTCCCAAAACACACCGGTTTTCCTGCTCTGTTTTCATTCTTTATTTTCTCTCTGCAGCATCAACACATGCAACCTCCTGCTGCCTTCATCCATCCTGTGGCACCAGGCTTCCAACCTTTCTTTCACACATTCTTTGTATTCCATCACAAACTTCCTTCTGCGTTTCCTTACAAAATAAGTTCTGTTTGGACTTTGCAAATATTTTGCAAGCCCACTTACTTGCAAGCAAATTTCCTATGCCTTTTTCATGCATATTTAAAATGTATTTTTGAATTATATTACTGTAAATCCCAGTAACCTATATTTCAGCAATATGGAATAATCCAATTAGACATAAAAGCGATATTGGGGCTAATCAGTTCTCAACAGGAAACTAGGAAAGATGCTTAAGTTAAGAATGCTCAAAAATGGAAGTGCTAATATTTCTTTATTGTGACTAAAATTGGGACCAATCACATGCCTCCCTTAGGATCCTGCATGCTGGATAAGTATCTGCACATATAGAGAAATACCGTATTTATAATACCGACTATAAGGCGCACCTAAAACACTGAGATTTTCTCAAAAATTGACAGTGCGCCATATAATATGGAGCGCCTTGAGTTCCAAAATCTGCTGTGCGCCTTTGGTGGGCGCACTACGGTAAACGAACCGGAACCGGTCGGTGAGTCCGATTCAGATGATTAAGAAGAGGAATTCGGGATGTTGGACATTGAAATAGTGCAGCTGTTTAATTCAGATACAGAAAACTTTGATGGTTTTGTGGTGGAAGAATGAATATTTTGTTCAATAAATGTGTCGAAACTCACTGTTTTACTTCCGTTGTCATTTTTTACTGTATGTTTTCAGCATGTGCCTAATAATACGGTGCGCCTTATGTATGTTTTAAATACAGAAATAGCACCCATAACTGAGACTGCGCCTTTTAATACAGTGCGCCTTATGGTCGTGAAAATACGGTATGTACAAATATCTCCAACTAATAATAAAACATTTCCAATTCATAATTTTAAAGCGTCATCAACATTTTTACAAACCATGTTAATGCTACTGCAATCAGCCAGCAGCTTGACCAATATACACAATGCCTCTTTCCCAAAAGGCAACTGGAATGGTCTCCAAGTTTTTGCTCATCACAGTGCATTTGCATGCTTTCTTGTCCTTTCCATTTTCTCCTACAGTCTTAAGACATCATCATGGTTTATTTCGAGTCCCTGGTGAGTAATATCCAGTAACATGGATAGTTGGATTGGTTCTTAGGTGTGGTGTAATGAATGTATATCACAGCTGTATCGTTATGCATGATATCACTCTGTGTCTGAGCAACAACAAACTCCTGTCTTAAGTATGGCTAACTCAACTGATGGTTTTTACAAGAGCATAAGTAGAGTGCTTTCTAGATTGGTTTGAGGATAACAGTGTGTTGATGGAGGCGATGGCTAATCTGCACTTCAGCAACGTTATAAGAGATGATCCTGCCATAAAAGCTATGATTTATTTGGCTACGGACCTAGCATCTTTATCAATCTCCATGCTTCATCAGCTCCACTCCAGCCACTCCTGCTGCCTCCTTAGAAACACCGACAATTTCTAATGGACACATAATCCATTAAAGCCAACGTTAATGTCAAGAAAATTTCCAAATATAAAGTTCTTGCAATAAAAACGTAGTTTGTCATTTTTTCTGTTTTGTTTTTTGGGGACCCCGTGGTGTAATTATTATGATCAGCATTATTGTTTAGAACTTTGCAATTTTGTCAGTTCGGCAAAGTTTTAAAGCTCAGCACAGATTGAACAATGTCCTAGCATTACTTTAATTTATGGCTAATCTGAATTCGTGGCTAATCTGAAAAGATTGAAATGGACAACACTTGTTGAATTCCTTGAGTGATTAAGCTACTAAGCAAAGCAGTAACTCCCGAAGAATCTGTCTAAAGACTGTTTAGACAAATTTGACAAAGACAAATTTATGTCAGCAAATAATGTGTCTGTCCGTCTTAAATTCTTGACAACATAGAGGATACAGAGGGCAACGGTGGAGGGGCTACCGAGCTGGAGACACTCAGGAGGTTTAGCCAGTGCTGAGTTTCCGTATATTACTTTGCAACGTTCATAAGCCACTCAGTGTGTCCCAGGCTGGTAATACTGGCATAAAAACGGTGTCCTGCACAGTTCCTAAAATCTGCTGCCCAATCTCTTCTTTTCTGCATAAGCTGACCAGCTTGCAGATCTCGTGATCTTATCAGTGCACTGCTGTAATTGATAAAAAGCTGTATGTAAACAATCCTTGAAGGATGGGATCTCCCAAGCCTGATGTACTTCATGTATGCCCTTCCATTAAACAATGTGTGGCTACAAATTTGATCTGTGAACTGAAAAAACAGAGCGAAAATCTCTGTTCCGAGATCAGCCTCTGTTAACGGGATTTCCAGTGACCAAATCAGAATGCGACCGGCTCGCACATATGGTCATTGAGCAGAAAGATATTGGACACTTTTCATATTGCAGGTGCAATGTGTCTTGCTAATTTCCCGGGGCCAAAATGCCTGACCCTTTCACAGTGCCAAAAAAAAAACGTGTTGCGGGACGCAGGGACGTTCACTATTTTTTTGGATTGAAGGGGTAACCTTTTCAGAGTAACTTCTGAAAATCTACTACAAGATGTGAGTGGAACTCTATTGACAATTGCCACTGGCACAATCACCAAAGGAAGCAGACTGATATAGTAAAGTACAGCATCATTGGTAGCATATCGCCGATGGTAAATGGCTGGAAGCCTCTAAAGCAAGAACCAGTCACCATCACCGAAACAGATGTCCAGGAAAGAGGCTCATGAATGAACAGCTGGGATAATGTACACATACTGGCTGATGCTGCTGCCCTGTAGCTGCCTAGGTATGTGGCTACCTGTCTCAATACCTGAATGGGGCACATAAAGAAATCAATAGGGACACAAGTACTACATAACTATATATGAATTCATACAACTCAATTCCACATTTGTGGATCTTTGAGTGCTTGGAGCTGTCCAAGATCAACAGGACTGAAGGAAGAGCCTTCATACAAAATTCCATATGGCTGTGTACGACAAACCTAGAGCCCAATTTTAGGCTCATTGTACAAAAATCAAGTTAAAATAGTGTATGGTGTGTATAGTGTAAATCAAGGTGATGCTCTGCCCCACTGCTGATATTGACTACAAATTGGGGCAAGCAGCTGCCACCTCCTATACATGGATGACATTAAGCTGCATGCCAAGTATGAGCAAGACACCGACTTGCACTGTACATTTACAGTCGCAGATGAATCAAGCTATGCTCAAAATTTGACTTTGACATCTCACTGGAATTTGGTTCTTCTCCCCGTTTACATGCAGTGGAGAAAATGTAATAACCAAAAGCAAAATGTCCTTCTTCTTAACAATAGGTGGCAATATGTGTCCTTTCTGGAGAAAGAAAGATCATATTAACCTGTTGTTCCTGTTGTTACATAATAAATAACTGTCAAAAGGCAGATTAGTTTTGTATGTAATGCACACATTACTTATTATGCTTATAACATGCACACTATCCCTCATGGTCATGGCATTTTTGAGAGATGTTCGTTTTGTTTTGGGGGTCATATGCCAGTGTGGGCGTTGCAGAGTACTGACTGGAAATATGGCTGACCCACACTGCAGGATCCACACCAATGAAGTCAGAATATCATTCTGTCTCAACATGTTTGGGCAACAGTGGCTGCAATAGGGAGCATAGGGAGTCAGTTTACCAGATGAAAACAATGCAGATATCTAGGACAGCTACAAGTACCCTGCGATTGTGCAGGCAAATGGGACCCTTGAGGAGGCTACTAGGATGTCGGCCCCAGCCAAATATCTCCATAGACTAAGGCAATACACATTTCCACCTCAAGTCAAGCACCCTGAAGTTGTACACCAAGCCGAAAGAGGGAAGCCAAGGTGACCACCAGAGCAACTAGCCAGGTGGATAGGATATGTCAGTACAGAAAGGTTACCCTTGGAGACTAGGTGCTAAATGATTACCTCTGGTAGCAGAAACCAGATGAGGAAGAACAGTTGGAACCGACATGGGAAGACAAGCCCCTACAAAGCACGTGCCATTGCCATGTTGAGGAAGTGGCTATCCTACCAATGGCTAAAAAGGCCTCAACTGAAAGATAGCACCAGGTTAGAACCAAGGTGCAGGATGTGATAGATCGTGACTTCTATCGTTCTTGTACTCATTCTTGTGCAAGAGCAATAGAAGTTGAGAATGCAGGATGTGCACAAAGAAGCCCCTAAAACAATCTAGCACATAACAGCAGGGTGTAAGTTTGTAGAAGGTAAAGCATACATGGACTGTCAGAACCAAGGAGCTTGCATAGTGTAAAAAATACACCTGTGCCAAGTTTGGACTGGAAATTCTAAGATCAAAGTGGGACACACCTCCAAAGGTTGTAAAGAATGACCATGCTGAGATCCTATGGGACACTGGCTGACTAACAGGTGATGATGAACCAGCCAGACATTGAGGCAGAGGAAAAAGTAGACAAGAAGGCTGTAGTGATAGATGTGGAAGACTTTAACACCAATAACCGGAAGAAGAAATACAAGAAACTGAAGAGGATGTGAGGAGTGCACTTGGGGCTGTGACCAGAAGAATGCAGTGCTGGAAAAAGACCCCCTGTCTGTCTGTCTGTCTGTCTGTCTGTCTGTCTGTCTGTCCGTCTGTCCGTCTGTCCGTCTGTCCGTCCGTCCGTCCGTCCGTCCGTCTGTCTAGCTATCTATATACAATATTCCATTCCATATTTGTCACCATCCCCACAAACATCACTTTTGTTATCATGCTCATCTGCCTTAGTTGTTCGGTGGAGATTGTTTGGTTCATTAATTGTACTTGATTGGCATTATCATTACTAAATCATGCTGGAAGGCAACCTACCAGGGCATGTAGAATGCCTTTCTCTTCTGGTGGTGACATTATTTCAAAGAGCTTAGAGTCAGTAAACTGTTGCCATCTAACTAGTCATTAATGTACGTCTTTATATGTTGAAGCCGTTTTAAAAATTGGCTACTTTTTTATATTAAATATTAAAAATAATCAATAGGAAACTAATGATCGATTGGGTTTTGAAACTGCAAAATTCACAAAATATACAAGAGAACAATAAATATATATACATAAACTGCAAAGAACACTGAACATTTTAGACTGTTAGAAGAAACAAGTCATTATTGATTTAAATTAATTTCACATTAAAATTATTATGTTCATTCGTCAATAATAATGAATTTAGTAAGAATTGAATTCATGAGTTGAGCTTCTCTGAATAATCACGTTAACAATGCATTCTAAAATATCAACTACTGATTATTTGTGTTGTATTTGAGCCAGAAATTTTGCAAAATGCATTTGAAACAAACATACTGCACATGTTCCGAGTGGTTTACTGACCACCCCCATCCCTCTTCTGTTTCTCCTCTCTCTTTCTCTTTCCTCCTCTCTCTTCACCCAGGGGAAGAGCAGAGTGTGGGAGCAGACAGTCTGCAGACCTGAATAAATGTATAAGAACGAAAAGAGAAAGGGAGGGTACATTATTGGGATGAGACAGAGAGACTTTGAGGACATACATGCAGAGCTTGCATGGAGAGATATAGAGAATACAGGGAGAGAAATCGAGGTAGAGAGAGGGAGGGAGAGAGAGAGAGAGAGGGGGGAGGTAACCAGTTCAGCTTATAGATGTGAATAAGCAGAGGGAGAATTTTCCCTGCCCTTCCCCACACAAACACATACTCATACACACTTCCAGCCTCTCATTCTAACAGACACTTACATACACGCAGGCACAGTTGCTGTTGGGTATTCCAGTCAGCTTTGGCAATCATCTTCTTTGTTGTTTTTGCTTTTGGTTAGTCTCAGCGGCAGCACAGCGTGTGTCTGTATTGCTTGGGTGTGTATGTGTGGTGTCTGCGAGCCACTGCGCGAAGGATGCCACTAGCGGTAGCCGGGTAAGTCAGATCCTTCCTTCCTTGCCTTTTCCCTCTGCATCTGTGTCTTTCTCTCTGATTTGTAGTCTTTCCATTGTGACATCTCTTTCTCTCCATCTCTTGTTCTTTCTCCCTGTCTGTCTCTCTGTATGTTTATGAGCTCATTCTGGGTGCTGTCTCTCTCCCACGGCTTCTTTCTTGTGTGTTACGCCATCTCGTCTTGCCTTCTCTCTCTCTCTTTCTCTCTGCCTGTCTGTCTGCCTGTCTGTCTGCCTGTCTGTCTCTCTGTCTGTCTGTCTGTCTGTCTGACCAGCCCACGTCACATTGGTTTGTCCTGATTTTACATTAGGATCCGGGCCCATTGGTCGCCTGTCTTCCAACCTATTATCTCCACTCTACCATCGCTCTGTCATCCTTTCATTCCCACTGGTCTCTCTCTCTCTCAAGTCAGGGAAATGATTTGCATGCAAGATGAGAGTGGAACTTTGCAGTGAGAGTAGTGAAGTGAACAGGAAGAAATTATAATAGAAAAGGGCTGGAAAACGTTCGGATATATATTAGTGGAAGAAAAGTTTCAGGACATCCCTACAGCTGGTAGGTTTGGAATTTTTTTGTGTTTGTTTATTGTCTTTGTTTTTTTATGTAGTTTTGTGAAGTCAGTACTTTCTAAATCTCTTTTTTTTAAAAGAGCAGTGTTCATGTAAGGTAGTGAAATTACAATATTTACATAACCCTTGTTTGTGTCTTGGTAATGTCAACATATCTTGATAATGTTGCAAGTGCATTTAGCTTACTGACATATTTGTGTTATTGTTATTGGTGTCAGCAACATATATTTACACATTTAGCAGACACAGTGGTTGCAATAGATTCAGAGTGATGGAAAGGGGAGAATCAGAAGTTGGAAGCAAGGTCAGATTTCAGACTTGAACACTTGAGCTCCTTTATTAGATTGTACATGTGTGAGGACTGAGACATACTTGCGCTTTGCACTGGTTCAGTTTAGATTTCCTCCAACCCACCGTATTTTCTCATTTGTTGGCAAAGACAATGCAGATGTATGTTCGGTGGGTGGAATATACTGCATGCAGAAGCAGAAAGAAGATGTGGTGCAATATGTTGTGTCCTATTGAGACAATTGGTTGTGTTTTCGGTTTTTTTTGCAAATAAAAAAATGTTCCAGACAAATGGTGGCATCACAGGATACTGTCAGGGTTGCTGAGGTGATAACAGGAAAAGGATCTTCATAACTTTAAATCACCTTGTGGCTTTTCTTTGTATCATAATATCAAATTTGGATGTTGTCAGTTATACATACATCACATAAATTCTATCAACTCCTGAAATAAGAGAGTATTGACAGATGGTGGGTGTAGGTGGTGATATTGTTCCCATCCTTGATTTGTCAATTATCAGAGAAGTAAATGTGTATAAATTATTTGTAATATTGAAATAAATCGTTGACAATGGATCATATATCTCTTCTTTCTCTCAGAAAAAAAATAGGTCAAAATAAATTATCTGGGTTACAAGTTGGGCCTGCAATCTGCTGTCTATAATGCTTTGACTACATTTGTATTTCTCATATTGTCCCTTTTAAAGACAGATCGTATATAGTGTGCAATGATTCAGAGATGAATATACTATGCAGCTTGAATAAAATATAACAGAAACCTCTTCCTTTGAGCGTGGAGCCTGGATAACTTAAAACTGCCTTGTGAAATATACCTGATAAAAATGCTAATATAACTATGATAAACATGTTAGATAATATCATGAATAATTATGAAATCGAATATAAAGATGGAGCTTGATGTCCTTCAGTTGCCCATATCTGACATAAACATTTGTCATGTTATAAAACAAAGGTTATATGACATAAGAGTAAGTTATATTCTTAGGCATTGAAACCTAGAATATAGTAATATGTTAATAATCTTGCTGATCAGAACAGTCTTGTTCCAGGATGCTGTGTATGCCTGTGCCACCATGATGCCTGATCTGTGTTTCTTGAGTGAAACACAGACAGGGAGCCATCCAAATGTGATTAAATTATAGAGGGATAGCCCGCTACCCAGGACTTACCAAGTACAGTAATGTGGGAACCCCCTCCCATATTTTCTTTCTAATTCTCTCTTTTTTTCACTCACTCCAACATTAGAAGGACCAAGCCCTTTATAACATGACAATGGAATCTGTGCTGGGCAAGAGAAAATTGCATGTTAATGGTTACGTTGAAGATGAACAGTGAGGTCAAAAGAAAAGCACAAGCACGCTCCTGTCATTTGAATGAAATACTCTTGTTTATTCAGGTCTTTTTTATCATTATGATTTCTACAGTATAATTTGAAACCAGGACCAAACAAGAAATAGGCACTAGCGTTTTATAAACCATATATGTATGTAGCTGCATCAAAACAGAAGGTTAATATACCTTTTCATTATTTTTGCAGTATTAAGGAAAAATTTCATAACATACTGTCTCACACATCCAAGTTGGATCATATACAATCAGGATGTCTATAGGTGTACATTAATAATGATTAATAATAATAAACCTCAGTCTCTGAAACCTGCACCTTTTCAGAAATGGACAAGCCAATGTCAAGAATAACATTAGTTTAACTCTCACTATTGTATATGCAAAGTATGTTATTTTAAACACAGCATATTCACAATTTGAATTAAATGTATTACAAGATTTGTTCCCATGGTTTTCTAATGAAAAAAAAGAGATAAATCTATGAATCTGTTGTGAATGATCGAGGGTGGCTTAGAATGCCTGTGTAAGAGTTATCCCTGGTTCTAGAGTTCTGTTATGAATACTTCGGGAAGAAGTAGCCAGTGAACTCACTATACAGCCCAGCCACTAACCACTGATGACCTCTGTTATGATATGGCTGCTAATGACCCGAGATGCTGCTTTCTGCTCAGTAGATGATGTAGATGCGCAGCAAGGTCCAATCAAAACTGAGGAAAGGCATCAGGGAAACCTGATGAATGTGGCAGTAAATCCAATTTATCAGTAAAAGCAAGAGTTCTAGTACTAGCTCTACCCCCCACCCACCCATCATCACCACCACCACCACCTTCCAGATGAATAGAAAAAGCACTTCTTGTTACATGCTGATGCACTAAGAAGCCCCACCTAATGTGTTGGTGCTGAGGGCAAACAAGGGGAGATGAACTCAGCAACTCAACAAGGCCACGGGAACCTGATGGAGTACCAGGGAAGGAGCTTGAGATGGAGTATTACAAGCATGATGGTGATGAAGTGATTTGAGGGCCACATTGTGGCACATATCAAGGACTCATTCTGGCACATGGTTACATGCGTCCTCATCTGCAGACCAGGCAGTGTGTGACTTGAACCCAGGACCTGACTTAAGAGGTTATCAAGGTGACATTCCAGAAGCTGTGCCTCATGATCTGCATCCACAACAGATGCTGCTGAGATTCAACAGGAAAGCCGTCGTTTCTTTCCCTACATGCTAAATCCCAATCCCAATCGGCACCCATGCTGGAGGACATCTACAAGACTGATTGCATCAAGAGTCTTAATCTATAAAAAGGGATTTATCTCTGTTGTTCTTAGGGTTAGGGTTATGATACAAAGTGAGTGTAGGTTTATGAATATGTGCGTCCCAGCACCTTATCAATAGCTGTTTTAACAAACATAATAGTGTATTCATACGTATGTATATATAATATAATGTAAGGAAAAATTAAGAGAAGTCATGAAATGAATTTCAAAATTAGTAAAATTTTTTAAAAAGCACAAACTATATACAATTATATTTCTATATTATTTTTCATTTTTAGTTTTTAGAAGATCACACACCTACTTGTTTGCCTTAAATCTGGACATGAGCTTTCTCTGGTGACAAAGGCCAATTAAAAAACAATCAGGTATCGCGGAGAATGCTGGTAATGGAAAATCTGCAGCTACAGAGAAAGGAGGGCTGATTAATGGACAGTTTCACCTTGTGGCATAAGCGCTTCCCCCTCAGGCATCCATCACCCAAGGAGACATGGTTCACACGTCAGGCTGCGCTCATGCAGTGGTGATGCTATATTCATGCTGACTAGATGCCAAATACCGAAGAAGATCATGCTGCTTATCAGTTGTTATATTTTTGGGGGACTAGTGCTGTTCTATACATCTATGGAACTGACAGTTATGCAATTTAACTGAATATTGTTCTGATCTGAATTATAATGTTGCAAGTTTGCACTTAACCGTGTAGCCCATTTTTTATAGTTACTTCAATCAGACTTTATACTTAAATTATAGTTATTATTTGTGGCCCTGCTGATATACAGGATCTGGTCTCTTGTCCCTGGATCTAAACTATTTACTCTACACTGAGCCAGTACAGGGATCCAGGGTGTCATTTAGCACCATCCTTCAGTGAGAACAGTACACTGTTGAGACAAATGTAAAGGCAAGGCAAGAGAGAGAACTCCCCTGTGCTAGACTAAAGCATCATGCTAACAAACCATCACAGCTGAGTCTCTTGCTAGCCAATGTGCGCTGTCTGGACAACAGTCTTGACAAATTATGAAACTGCTGTGCCCTTATATTTGAGAGCCTGCTTTCAGTGAGTGTGCCTTTCAACTCATTGGGGAAACCACATTGCTGCTGCCGATAAGACCTAAAGTGGCAGAGCGCAGCTGTACAAATTGTGTGGAGATGTACAGACTGAGCTTAAATGCTGTATGTTGGATGTCAGACTGCTGCTGAATTGCAGACTATTTAAACTCCCGAGGAAATTCAGTTCAGTGTTTGATTTTTAAAATAATTAGTATTAGCTGGTTAAAAAGAAACAGTTTAGTCTGTGAAGGACTGGGCTGGGAAGCTAAGGGTCCTCAATTCAAGCCCTCCAAAACATGTAAGGGTTGCTGGTTGAAGGGAAAGATGCTAGGAGAAAGGAACCAAACTCGCCAGCTCATCCAGGTGTGTGCTTTGACCTTCAACCATATGGAGCTGGGATAGGCTCCAGCCCCCCTTTATCCTAAAAGAGATAAAGCGGTCAAGAAAAGCAGCATTAGTTGGCACACTTCATGTCATCTGCATCACCCAGCATCCTAATGCTGCTTTTATCATTGGAGACTTGAACCACTGTAACTTATGGACTAACGTGGGTAGTTTTACAACTAGGCATTTTCTGTTATGGAACATTTTCACTGCTAACCAGACTATAAATGCCTGCAGAGAGTGGGGTGAACAGCCGACAGGATTGTCTGCAGTGATGGATATATCCTACAGAGTCCACAGGTGAGCCTGCAGCATCATCAAAGACTCCTGTTACCCACACAAAGAGCAGGATCTTATGGCTGGAGGAAAGGTTCTATCCACAAACGAATAGTTATCAGATTAATCAACAGATTTTTGGATTATTAATTGGACTCTTAAAAAAATGAAATATACTTTTTAAATTTACTGTATGTTGATAAATTACTCCTTGATCATTCTTAGTTTTAAAGACAAACGCCCTAATCAGTATTTAAAACATTTGAAAATAATGCTCCTGCGATTTAGATCAATTGTATTCGAGATTTTCAAATGATGTAGATACATTTTGCTCCTCGTAGGACTGACTGGAGTCTCTTCTCCCCCTGGCATATCACATTCAGAAGAAAAAAGTTAAATGGTGTGAGTGTTCCATTTCAAGAGCTTCTGTGACCTACTTCACACAGTCAGACAGCTAGTTGTAAATATGAATTTTATAACCTGGTTTGGCCTTCTCAAATTAGAGGCACAACTGAGCTTTGGAACATATCGCAGGGAAGCCGAGAAAAGGAGAGGCAGAGAGCTGTTGGAGGCACGGGTTGTTTTGTCCTAGAAAAACAACAAACATCACTTCCATCATTGTCATCTTATGCCTCTCACTAGACCATCTATATAGTTTTTTTTAACAATTATTTTCTTCAATTGCTTGGCATCATGGATGCAACGATGACTAGTTACTAGTTCAGTTAGGTAAACATTCAGTCATGCTGTCTGAGGAACAGTGGTGGCATGTAACCACTGTTGGCTGTCCTAATATTTCGAGATATACTGGGGGGGGGGGGGGGGGGGGGTCACAGCCCCAAGTTCTCCAATAATTTTAATACATTCTAAAATACTAATTTTATACATTCTTTAGTAAAACTGTATGTAAAAACTATACTACTAACTATACTACTGCCTTCAGCTCTGCTTTTATAAAGGCTCATTGCATAATAGTAGTGTTGCAACTATTTTTGATTAATGGTTTAATATTTGCATGGACACACAAAGTGTTAATGCAGAGAAATTTTGAAGATTGTCACTACATAAATCCCATCCAGTGTGTGAGGTATAACACAAATTAAGTATTGATGAATTGCTGTAATGTATTGAAGCACCAAACTAACTTGAACTTTAAAATATTGTGCTGATTACTAAAAATCATCAAAAGCTTGTCAGACTCAGAATCATGTTGGAGACATTAAGGTAATTTCTCAACATGAAGGAGAAGCAAGAGGATACACAGGAATAGTCAAATAAAGAAAACAATAAGATAATGGAAGCTGACAAAATTTAAACAGGACTAAACCTTCAGAAAATCACTATAAATGTACACAAATTCAAATACTACAAAACTGGTCAGTAAAACTGATATTACACCTAGTACCATAATTATATGTATTATTTTATTGATATTCCATAATTTAGTTAAAGCATTGATTCAATTCAGGAATATCCAGGTTTTTTTTGTTTATGTTCCAGATTTCCATCAACTTGTAAATTCCATTAAAAGACAGTGTGTCATAAGAATAAATTATATGACTTTGGGTTGCTATATAATTTTTCATCATAATTTTTCAATTAAATTCTTACCAGTTTGCATCTAACATCTTTTTAATCTAGACTTTTTTAGTGCTCAGAATAAACCAATTTCCTAATTAGTAAGTTGCAGACTGCTATCTTCTCATGTCTGACATAGTATGATGGATCGCCTCTTTCTTCAGCATTTGGCCACAGAAAGATCTAGAGAACCTGACAGAGAGATAGAGAGTGTGCAGGCCATTCACATACTGCACACACTGAACCATCCTGTGGGTTACTGAGACAAAGTGACATCACTCTTCAAACTAGGGCAAATCCACCTGCTACTGTAAGACTGCTCAGACACCTCTGAAAGTCCAAACAAGAAACCTCTAGTCTTCCTACTGACTTACACGTACACACACACACACACACACACACACACACACACACACACACACAGACCCATTGATGTGTCTGTGTTTCTTTGTTGTTTTAGATCATCTATTTCTTACAATAACCAACAATAGTTCAAATTTCTCTGTTTTGATAATATAGGAAAATCATGGAATGAATGGATAGGTAGAGAGCTGGTTATCTCAAACCTCTGGTAGAGGCTGAAGCAAAAACATTTCTATATTTTAAAAAAGACCCATACTTATAATATATAAAATGAACATCCTCACACACTAAGAACGTCAACTGTGAAAATGACTATGTCATCTGGAAATAGCGTGGTTTCCTGATACAGAACAGCTTATCAGATAAATTGTTATGTGTGCTCATACCTGTACTATGTAATGTGACTCTTTTTGAAATCAGTCATTTTATGTCATTTAAGACACTTCTTCTGGATATAGACATACTTCTCCAGTATGTGTCACTGTGTACGCTCCTGTCACATCTGCAGTTCTTCATGCTGATGCTATCCTGGTCTAATAGGATCTCACTCATCCTTGTAGATAATGCGTCTGCATTATCGAGGAGATGAGGGTGTAAATTTTGCCCTTATACTTTCAGCAGGTTAATGAGGGAGATAGATCAGTGACATTTAATGTTGGAGCCCCCCATCAACTACACCCCACATTTTTAATAAACCACAGCTTGTAAGTCAACATAGGTGCAGCCAGACACTGCCAGCCGGACACTGTCCGGCTTCACCCACTACTAAATGCTGGAGGACTTGATGTTTGAGACTCAATTTTCCTCTCGATAGCCAGGATCTACAGTATTTGGATCAAACTTCACTCCTTAAATCCTATTGTCCCTATTCGCCTCTACTCTGCTAAGCCATTTTGTTCATTTCACTCCTACTTTCAGCCACGGATAGATAATGCTTCACATTTTAGTTATTTATTTTTTCTCATGCCCTTCTACTGAAAGAAGGTGCTGCCCTGCTCTTGTAAATGACCTAATTTTCTTGCTCAGCTCAACATTTTCTGATGTGAGCTGTACCAAAATAGCATGGCTACAGTGGGGCACATTCATTTTCATCTTACGTAACAGGGAACAAACATTTCTCTTTAATCCTTCCCTGTCTTAACTCGGTGGCAAGGTGGCTCAAACTCTAATAGACCGAATGGCAACTTCCACATCACTGGCAGTGATTTGGTCAAGTCATTTCAGTAATATTTTTTTCCTCCCAGTTTGTGGTCTTTTAAATGTCTGATTTAAATTAGAACAAAGAACATAGGAGTGTGGGCTGAAATTAAAAATGTGATTTGGGGAGAAAGTATTTATTAGACATAACCTATATTAAGATATGGAATGTTCATTTTATTCCACTGCATATGTATACACTGTCTCTATTGAAAGCATTTTTATTTCAAGCTCTGCATAATATTCATGACATCACAATGACACAGGATGCAGAGAAGAGTAGGTTCCAAATATCAATGAACTGCCACTGAATGGAGACAATGAGGAGCACGGGGTTTAGACAGAAATCATTTTTTACAGTGGCTGTAGCACTGCACAGGGTCCATAGGCTCACAATGCCAATGTAGAGTGATGACTACAGATGGAAGTTGTGATTTTTTGATCAGCAAAGTTTTTTTGGTGGGGGTTTGTAGCAACTGGACTCAACTGCTTAGAGGCGTGTTTGTGTATGTGTGGCCATGTGCATGTTTGTGTGTGTGTGTGTGTGTGTGTGTGAGAGAGAGAGTGAGATAATTTGGCTTGGTGTAGGCGGCTATTGTTTGTATGCTTCTCCAAGTGAGTCAGTCCATCTGCTTGCATATGAAGTCATCCCATGTGCTTCCTTGAATGCCTGAATACTTTAATGTCTACTACTTAGACTGAGAACAAACTAATTTCAGACTATATACATATACATGTCCCATTTTTTTTGTTAATTAGAATGGTGGAGACATTGTTCAGAATTTTATGTGCATCAGTAGAATAATTAAAAGACAATATGAATTATTCATCAAGTGGTGGGTGAACTCTCGAACAGTGAGACATATTGTATGTTATTTTCACCTTTATTTCCTGGAGGAATAAAGACAATTAATCAGGCCTTGGAATGTACTAAGCTTTTGGTGGTAATAACTTCTCCCTACTTCTCTCAACAGCTTTCACAGTATTTATATACTTACATATTCATTTGGCGTGATTAATAATAAAAATGAAATTTTGGAATCAATGAAATTTTAAATATGTCCATAAATATTGGGATGTAGGTGACTTGTGCTGTGTGTGCGTGCATGCGTTCATTCGTATGAGAGAGTGAGCCTTGCAGGCCACATCTGTCAACATCACTATGTATCCTTTGTGCTAACGCTGTCTGACAGCTTAGCTGCCATGGCCGGATGTGAGTGTTTGTGTGTTGTGTGACCATTTGGATGAGTCATTGTTATGCCCCCGCTTCTATTTACCCTGGAGGGCCCTCTAAAGTCAGACTGGTGGTTTTAACGCGCTTTTGGTTTTTCTGTGTTGTGCTTATATTTGTGCTTGCTGTCTGTCTCTGTGTTTAGACCCTATGGTTCTTACTCACACATAAAAAAAAAACATTTTCAGTCATCCATCAAAAAACTTTTAGTGATATAGTCACTGTATTGTGTCTGCAAAACACATTTTCTGTGTAGTATCTGCAGTGCAGTAACTGTAGTATCTGCTATCTACTTGTAACTAATAAACTGTACTTTAAATTACCTGATGGGAAGGTTTTACATTGGAAAGTACACTTTTGGCAAATGGTAATTGTTATGTGCATCACATTGCTTAAATTTAATGTTTGAGCCCATTCTACATTGTGTGTATGATTTGCTACTTTGACTTTTGGACACATTCATTAGTCAAGGTTAACACAGAGCCAGCATTATGAAGCAGCTGTACCCTCCCAAGCCCCTCAGCAGCACATGCTTTTAGTTTGAAATATTCTGCCCAGCTCTCACCACTACCTTGCATGTATAATTACAAGATATGCTGCCTGCTGCCAATAACTCTCCCAAACAATGTTTGAAGTGTGAATGTGGAAATGAATTCTCAATGAAGTGAAGACCTATTAAAATACTGTGGTCAAAAAGCCAGTGTACACATGTGATTTTGCTCTTACTGAGCATGAAAGCTGGGAAAGTTAAAATAGGTGATTTTATTTTATTGTTTTCCCCCTGTAGGGGTTTTTGGTTTCTATTCTGCCCTGTGTTAGAGAAATTAAATATGAATGGCAGAGAAATCTTTCAAATCTACTCGTTCTACATGACAAACGCATAGATTTTAAATTCTCTATGCATGCTAGTGTTTAACTGTCTGGCATCAAAGAATGTATGTGCAGATGCGAGAGATGGCTGGCATCTGAGTCAAGACCTATAGGCATCAGGCTTTTGACACCCTAATTATGTCTTTGGCTCCTGCAGCGTGCTTCAGTATCCTCCAGCTTGGGTGCATCTTTCACGGAAGAGTCAGATAAATCTTATCTCTGCAATCCTGGTCTCTGGAGAGACTCGCCTTAGAAAAAAACACTACTGGGGTCTGATTAGCTGATTTAAATGATACCAAAAGAAGCAGCTGTTATATTTGTGTGTGCTGATATTTTGATTGTCCGGCCCTTAACATGATTAGAATAGAGTCTGAGGTGAATAGAAAGCACAGGGTTTGTGATCATAACTATTTTGTGCATTGGCTCTAATGACGCTTTGCTGACAGTGTGGTATTTTTAAGAACGTGGTAAAGAATGACAGTATGAAACCATGCAACCTCTGGCATCATTTTGACAAGAAGCATTCATGTTTCTTTGCCAAGCCTGTTAAGTTTTTAAATAGGAAGTTATTGGAAACTTAGTCACAAAAAAGTTTAATCATATCATTTAGCATAACAATATGATGATTCACAATATGATGCTTTATATAGTATAGTATTATCAATTGCTAAGCCTTGTAAATCCTAAGATATCAATTAAACATTTCTCCTTCCTGCCACCAAACTACCGTATTTGTTGATGGGATAAATGGTTAGAGAAACACTTCTATGAATAAAATGTGTTTTCAAATTGTCCCAGTGTTGTGCGGTGGCTACCACTGTTGTGTCACAGCAAAAAGGTTATGGGGCCCAGGCACATTTATGCGATGAGTTTGCATGTTCCCTCCATGTTCTTGCACTCAAGCTACCTCCCATAGCCCTAAATCATGTATGTTTGTGCTTATGTCCCACAATCCCATAAAGGAAAAGCAGTAGAAAATGGGTGGATGGAGGTTTTCTGTTATAGCCTCTATATAACACATCTTGTGTGTTCAGATATTCTGCATTCCTTGGTTGTATTTTAGCCAGTCTTGCCTTTTTTTCATCTGGAACCAGCCTTCCCATTCTCCACTGACCTCTCACATTAACAAGGCACTTTCATCCATGTATCTGCTGCTCACTAGGTATTTTCCCCTTTTCGGACCACCTTCTGTAAACCCTAGAAATGGTTGTGTGTGAAAATGCCAGTAGCTGTTTCTGAAATACTCAGATCAGCCCATATGGCATCAACAACCATGTCATTTTCAAAGTCACTTAAATCTCCTTTCATCTCCGTTTTAATGCTAAATTTGAACTTCAGCAAGCTGCCTTGACCACGTCTACCGGTCTGAAGGCATTGATTTGTGGCCAGCTGTTTAGCTATTTCTGTAAACTAGCAAATGAGCAGGTACACCAACAAAAAGTGACCTGTGAGTGCATATTAATATGAACAGATTATATGGTCTTACATTATTTGTCATTATTTTTGTCATTCTAACAGCTTTTACTGACAAAATTTAGTGTATTACAGATCACGTGGTTAAGATACCAGCTGCCTGTTAATAACTCTTTGACCATCAAGTGTTTTTGATGCACAAGAAGCATCATAGAATTAACCCTTTTGTCAACCAGTTTGATCAAAAGGTTCAATAATTTACAAGGGTTATCTCAATATCATTAAATTGTGTTTCAGTCTTTCAGCTCTTTTAATGGATGCATTCAGTGGGAGTTGGTTATTCAATTTTTGCTAACAGCAGATGCCAAGCATCATGGATTGAAGTGGACACATTTTAAAACACAATATGTCTGCCTTTCCTATGAACAGAATTTTCCATTATAAATGGTACCCACATTAACGCCCGAATCATAGCATATAATTTGTGAAGATCGGAAGTAAAGACAGGAATGAATAATTGGGCCAAACCACAGCAGGGATTAGCTATCTCACTACAGCAGAATTTTAATGTGGTTCATAGTGGACCTGATCCTGGGTAACAGTAAATATAACATTGACAAATATAACATATAACAAATATATAACAAGCTCATAACTTTAAATATCAGAATAAGCAAGACAAAGTTATTATGATATTTTGATTTTAAATATCTTAATGGACTGTATTTTTATATACATTTCCATATTTCCATTCTTATCTTAATCTTAATAACACTTTACCAATAGTGTTTGACATTAATGCTTAAAATGTACGCTTTGCAAAATGATCTGACTGAGATCAGATATATGAAAAGTCCACTTTTGTTTATATTGTTTATTATATGTGTGTATGAAAACCTGGTTCTAAAAGTTGCTTTTGGCAGTCTAGCATTTAAAAAGACAGATGGATAAATAAGAGCATTTAATAGTAATAAATATGGTTCTGATAAAATATCGTTTGCATACGTAGCGGTACACTAAAATGAGTTTTCTGTACATGAATCTGTGTTCCATATTGAGCAGATAAAAGTGGCATTTGTTTTTGAAGGTGCAATATTACGTTTATATATATATTATATATATATTATGTATTATTATTATTATTATGCAGATCTGTTTCACCCTCATTCCTACTTTTGTTCTTTTGCTATTGGAGTTGACTGCTTAATGTACAGTATAGTGCAGCTTTTGCTTATGTAGAACCATTTAAATGCTTTATTTCACTTTCCTCTTAGGTAAAGAACAGGAGTTTACATGACAGCAAGGGGAAGAGCGCTTTTTAGAAAAAAAAAAAAAAAAAACTTTAAATCCAGAGAATTTTGAGTGAGACAGAAAGACTTCCAGCAGGAAGGCCTGATGACTGACTAAGTATCTGAATCTGACAGGAGAGACAGTGGGATTGCATTGGATGAATAGTCACATTGTGCCAAGAAAAAAAGCCTCTGAAATGATTGGATATTGTCATATTGTCTTGATATTGCTGTTAAACCAAATAAAAAGTGCACAAGGGTCATTCTCAAAAACAAATAATAATTAAATGCAGGAAGCAATGTTGGACACATCTTTTCAGTCGTTTGAAAGCACACATTAGTAAACATCTACTGAGCGGCTGGCTGAAAAACAAAAGTGTTTGTTCAAGTAATACAGTTGCAACATTTATCTGTATCTTGAGAAACAATGTTACACAAATGTAAGTTGGATGGATGGAGCCTTTGAAGTGTTTACCTGAACTACTTTTAATGAAGATATAATATGAGCCCACCTCTACATGGGTTGAGGGCTACCACAAGAGGTTTTTTTTAAGTTGTGTTTGTTGGCTACTGATTGCACACTGATCAATTTCCAAATAACATTTTTTCTTCATTCTAGGCCATGTGGGTAGATGGAGGCAAGCACCAGATGTTTTCTGAATGAATCTGAAGATAATATGTACTAATTTACAGTTAGACAAATAACACAGTCAAAGACAGATGGTCACTCTGATACATAAAGAAGTAGAAATATATGTCTTAAAGAGATGCCAAATAAACATTCAGATAAGGCACACTGGCCAAGCAACAGACAGCTTGAATACTTTCTGTCACAGAGGTATTGGTGAAAAACTATGGTTGGCATACAGTCAGACAGATGGAGCATAGCAGAGAGACAGGAGGACTGGACGAAGACTAGATGGAGAGACAGAACTTCCAGAGCAGCAGACAGAAATGGGCAGAGGGGTTCACCAGACAGACATGCACTGTTGGTAGCAGGACAGGCAGTTGGCATAGGAAGGAGACATGGGGACAGTAAGTGCCTCTGGCATTGAGGGTGAGTGAGATTGAGGGAGCCAGAAATGCAGAGAGAAAGGGAGAGACAGAGAGAGAGAGAGAGAGCGAGAGAGGTGTGTTCAGCTCATGGCTGGCTGGCTGACTGTTGAGCTGTGGCATTGGGCTGAAAGGAGAATCTTTTCAGAGACACAACAGCGCTACACAGCCTCCACCCATATCTTGCAATGACACACACGTCACACTGACAACTGGTATTAAATAGTAATACATAATTCATTAACAGTGTGTGTGTGTGTATGTGTGCAAACATACTAGCCTAGCATTAGAATTTATGTTAAGGAATGGATTCTTCCATTGATACTACCGGTACTAATTCCTTAGCTAAACACAGGTTTATTGCTATGTCATTTGTTCATTGTTGGATTATAACACTATATGTTTACATAATTCTAAACATCATGACATGAAAAAAATCCTTTTGTTTTTGGCTTTTTTAGGCTCAATTTCCCATTTTTGGCTCAATTTGGGGTGTTCCAACTGTCCATCTATCGAGATCTCAGTACACCTGAATCCTTTCAAAAACACCTACTATTTAGTATAGACACAGCACTGCAAACTGCATCTACTGTATCTACTATGTAAAGTGCACACGTTCAGACATTCAGTACAAATCTACTGTGCAACACATATTTTCAAATAAAAGCATGTCATCATTCTTATTGAGCTCTCAGATTCTCATTAAATTCAATGATAACTTTTCACCTTTTTTAAAGCTCTTATCAAATCAAATCAATCTTTATTTATATAGCGTCTGTTACAATCAAAATTGTTTCTAGGCGCTTTCCAGAATCCCAGGGCCTGACCCCCAACAAGCAACAGTGGCAGGAAAATCTCCCCTTTAAAAGGAATAAACCTTGAGCAGGACCAGGCTCATGTAGGGAGACCCTCCTGCTGATGGCCGGCTGGGTAAAGAGAGAGAGGAGAAGAGGGAGGACAAGTAGAGAATAGAATAGGTAGAGATCAGTGAAATACATTAATAATACAAGCTGCTGGTATAAGAGTTGAGTTATCTTAGTCATAACTGAAACTGGAGCAGTTGTAAAATGTGTCTATGAAACAAGTTTATTGACATTTATTCAGAAATGCACAGACATATTTGTGACATAACTGTACGATGCAAAGTAACACAAACCATAGACAACGTATGAATACTGTGTATATTGAACTCAAATGTCTGCATGTACATCTCCATACACAATCTCAACTGATGTTTTTGACCCTTAGTATTATTCTCATCTACTTCTTGACTGCTTTATCCCATTCGGGGTCATGGGGAGGGTGAACATATAGGCGAAGGCAGGGTCTACCCCTAGATGGGTTGCCAGTTCATCGCCCATCAGGCCCTATGTGAGCATTTGTGGGTTTGGTACATTGCTCAACGGTACCTCGGCTGTGTTCCGGCACCTTTCCCTACTACCAGAACTTTCCATGTTTTGTCCTTCCATGTTTTAGACCTTTTGCAGTGACAAATGTTGCGGACAAAACATAGAAGGTTGAAATGAGAACCCTCTGCGTCTCAACCCAGTCCCCCAACAGACAGAACTACCACTGCCCTAATTATTATTTTAGCTGGTAATTCAGTGTTGGTATCTTTTCTTGGAGCACCAACTGATGAAACTGATGATTAGCGAACAAGCATGTGCATTTCTGTCAGTGTTTCAGATCAGATAACATGTATTATAGCAAGGAATCATTTCTTTTTGTGTGTTAGTGTGTGTGTGTGTGTGTGTGTGTGTGTTTTTTCCAGTGACTTGGCTTACAAATCTAGAGCAATAGGTCGAAAGACCATTGAAAAACGAAATCTTTTGAAAAATCACTTTATATATCATTGTGCTTACAGTGAAAACAGTCACATTTTGAGACATTTAAATGGAAAATAAAACAAACTGAAAATATACTTATACTTAAATTTAACCCTTTAAAGTCGGTGCAGAGAAACTACACAAGAAGTAACATCATCAATGATCTACTCAGACCCGTTGTTTCAGACCCCGACAACCTCATATCTCATTTTAACAATGATTTCTGGAAGATTTGCCTAGTAATAACCTTGTACGTCCAACGTATTTAAGTTATAGCATCAATTTTCTATTTCATTATTGTTGCAAAGCCCTTGATAGTTACCAGCTAATTTGGGTTGACTATTGTAAAGAGAAAGAGGCAACATTCCTGAAGTAGGTAGTGTAAGGCTGTTTTCAGCTGATTCGGTTTTGGTACCACAGGAGGCAAGCATAGACCTTTTGCAGTGTCAGATGTTTTTATGTAAGGAACCAGAGGGGTTTCCTTTGAAAGGAAGGTGTGAAAAAACCTTTTTTTTTTTGGTGTTCATGAAAATAGGTTGCTTCCATATATAGTAATTTCACCAATTTAAATGGGGAAATTTACAAAAAAAAAAAGAATTTTGGAAGAAATTTTTTTTTGGAATTGAACGCTTTCAGCAATTTAAATTTTATTTTAAATCATAAAATATATCTTATTAAACAGATGTGGAAAAACAGAAACATGAATATTCAACTATAAGGCCTCATAATGTTTTAGTCTCTCCTTTTGTCACCCAAACAGCCATGAGCAGTCAAGACATGGTCTGATTTTATTATACAAAGGCTAAAACCTTGACCCAGAATGCAAACACGAAGGGTCGTGGCAGGTTGAAATAAATGAAAAGGACAAGCTGGAGGTGTTTTGGTCCCTCCCACACTACCAGAACACCTTTTGTCCACACTGGGACTTGATTCACAAACCCCTTGCTTCTCAGCCCAGTCTCCTACACTCTAGCTACCAGGGCCTGTAACATAACATAATGTGACGTGACGTGGAGCGCCGCGATGGGACACATAGCGAAGCAACGTGACGTGACATATCCAAATGGATATGTGCAGAACTCACGGATTCCCATCAAATCTATTTTAACTACAGTTGTTCAACTGTTGGATTGGACTACCCAATCCAGATTTTTCTTCCCCATCACAGTTCACCACTTCATTGAACAACTTTTCTTAACAGGATCCGCAAAGACAACGTCAGCACAATATAAATGCATAGACGTTGGCCATGCTGCTGTAACCGTCTTATAGCATTTGGTTGGTGGCTACATTGAGACAGCATGATGTGTTAAATGGCAAGAAAAGCAAATGTTTTATGTCTTGTTAGTTTGAATTAAACATCAACTCTCAGCTGCTCAAAATTTAATAGGACTGTTAACTTATTCATTTCTTAAAAAACAAACAAAAAACATCCCTCTCTGTTTCTTTTGACAAATTGCACACTGCAGATCACTATACATGTCACCTTGGGACAAGATAGGAGACACACATACCATTTTTACAGCTTTTATCAAGTAATTAATAAATGTGTGCCGCTCAAAGCAGGCCGTGGTGATGTCAAATTCATTAAACAAGCAAGCAAAACTCCTCCCAGCGTTGGCTTTACATGGATACTGAAAATTTGTGAGATCTGTCTAACAAGAAGAGAAATTAAATATACAGCAACATATTTGTCAACTTATTTAAAAAGTTCCAAAAAGCAAAATTCTTAAATATAAATCTTAATGGGGTTTGAGTAGTGCATTTAATTTATTTCTTACCTAACTACTTTGTGCATCTGTGTAATTTGATTTCATAAAAATTACAAGATTTCCAGATTGTTTGGCCAGTGCGAGTGTAAGTTTATTGCGCCTGAGCATAGCACACTCGTCCAGCACAGTATGGTTGGAAGAAGTGTGCTCAAGCATGGTACAGTTGGTCACACATGGACGCAAGCATAGTAACCTATGCAATGCAGAAAATGTGGCGATTATCTATGTACATATACTGTATATATGTCTTATTTTATTTATCTTATTCTAATGTTGTCTTATGTTGAATGTCGCAGCGTCACACCAGGACAAATTCCTAGCTTGTGTAATACTGTGTATTACATGAACAATGGCAATAAACCTGATTCTGATTCTGAAGTACCACACAAATTGCCATCCAAACACATTTTAATCTTTTCTAGATAAGTCTTTTAGTGGTAGAGGGTATGTAACAAATCACACACTTTCATGTAGTTTGTATCTCATAGCTTCATGAATTCACAGAGTTTATTTGTCGTACAGTTCAAATTAGATTGTGTACAAAAACCTTGAAGAGGCTGTTTGCTATTTGTATGGCACTTAACTAAATTTTTTGGCTTGTGTCACTTCTAAAACTAGGTGTTCTATAGGTGAAGGGTACGAGAGTCAGTGTTAACACTTTTGAAGGTGTAAATTACCATACAAAAACCTTCGCCCCACCTGCTTCCTCCTCACGCCTTCTACCATCCCAGCAATCTATTTCTCTCCCTCACTATAATGTTGTTCTCGACACTCACTTGGTGTCTAAGAGGTGATTAAAGTCTTCCGAGTTCCATGATGGGCTGCAAATGCATGAACACACACATGTGCACACGTACATGCACGCACACACAGACCCCCCCCCCACACACACACACACAGCCAGAGAGTAATCAAGTAATTAAGACCTGAGCTCAGCCTTGGTCCTTTGTGCTCTCTCGCTCTCTTTGATTACTGTCTGGCTGACTCTTCTTTTCTCACCTGAGTATTTGTGTAGCAGGCAGTCAATCCACAATTGTGCCCCTGATTACCCCACAGTGGGTAATTGTAGCAGCATTTCACTCACTGCTATTTCTCTGCCCTTGCAAATCAGGAAACAATTTTATGTAGACGACAGGGGGCACCAGATCCACATTTCATTTTTCAATGCTACACATCTCTTTTTCATTATTTTTTTCCCAGAAAGGCTGAAATATACAGGACAAAATCTGCTTTATTAATGTAATTGTTTTAGGTTATAACATTTAAACTGCTTCAAAAGAAAATAATTGAAAAATGAAAACAAATCAGAATGATACTATTGATACATTTGTTTAAAAACTTGTTTTACTTTGCTTTTCTAAAACAATAAATATGTTTGACAGGCTTCTGTTACAGTCTGCACCGATAAGATTGCAATAGATTGTCCTTGGTGATTAAAATAGCTCCTTCTGTTGGGGACTGGCCTGAAAAGTGGAGGGTTCTCTGTTTAAGCCCTGGTGCCGACAATACACGTAAGACCTAAAACACTGCCGAGGTACCCTTGAGCAACGTACCAAATCCACAAATGCTTACATGGGGCTCTGCGATGAACTGGCGACCCATCCAGGGATGGACCCTGTCTTTGCCCCTATGTGCACCCTACCGGTGAATGTAAAATGGATAAAGCGGTCAAGAAGACAAGCTTTAAATAGGCTGATAGCATAGTTGCTAGATCTATAATACTTTTGGTCATTGAACTTAAGAAAATGTCTTTACATAGAGAAGCACTGCTAGTTGGCTTGGCATTTTCCATTTGCAGAGTAGAGCGCCTTAGCGTGCCACTGGTTTCTTCTACAACATGGTAATTTTCAGGAAAAGAAATCATCACAATTTGTAACCACCTATGTGCATATGTGCTAAACAAATAATGAAAGAAAAAGTGATATGGAACAGAATAAGGTTGTTTTCTTCCTCTTTGTGGCAGTATGCAGTACCGCATTGCTTGAATGTAGGTTGGGCAGCCCTAATCACTCTTACAATTGCTTTCTGCAATTGTGTGTGTGTGTGATAAGATAGTGTACATGTCTGTAATCTGTATTTGTTATCTGTTATGCACCATATTCTGTGCTTTTGCTTTTCCTCTGACCTGCCACAGACCATTTGTGTGATAGGAGTCATTGTGAGGACGTTTTGGGGAAATGGGGGCAGTTTAGTAAATCCTTACAATTTCAAAGAGCCATTATTACTATGATGATGCTGCTGCTGATGATTTTTTTTTTTTTTTATTTCTATTATTGTTGGTGTTGGTATTACTAATTATATTATCATTATCATTGTGCTTGAAAATTATAGCCTATTATGCATTTTATGGTAATATCTGAAATTTTGTATTCCTCCATATGATTCATTCCCTTCGTATTAGTTCAGTGGCCTGTCATAAAAGCATGCCGAATGATCTGGGGGCCACCTTGAATATAAGATTTTCATTCTTTCATTGCACAAACATCAACTAGCCATAGCTGCACTTAGAGTTGTTCACAGTTACTGTAGAAATACCAATACAGCCCTGATCCATCTCCTCAGTTATATATCACACTTGGCCATTTTAATTTGTAATACAGTCAACTGTTTGGGCTTTGTAAAGTTAAACTGCCCCCTCTGCAGCTTGTGGCTCTTGCAATGCCATGGCGCTGTAATCAGTAGCCATTCTTTCACTTGCCATTTGTCTCATTACATTTTCTTTTCTTTTAGTCTGTCTATTATCTTTTTCTTCTGGTACAAATATAGATGCACTGGGGGGGGATGTAGGCAGATAGAATCACAAAAAGAAGACCTTCATCAGAGGACAGAGCCATCATTTGCTCTGGGATTATAATGACCGAGGTGCCAGGGATATATGTATATGCTCTTTCTCTCTCTGTTTTGTGTGTGTGTGTTTGTTCTTTTTTTGTGATATTCCCTTTGTAACATCAGCACTTCTCAATCAATCAATCTTTATGTATATAGCATCTTTTACAATCAAAATTGTTTCAAGGCGCTTTCCAGAATCCCAGGGCCTAACCCCAGGCAAGCAACAGTGGCAAGGAAAAACTCCCCTTTAACAGGAAGAAACCTTGAGCAGGACCAGGCTCATGTAGGGGGACCCTCCTGCTGATGGCCGGATGGGTAGAGAGGGAGGAGAGGGGGGAGGACAGGTAGATGAGAGAATGGAGAGGAGAGGAGACCAGACCAGAGGAGAACTTCTGTTTATCATACATTCCCTGTTAGCATTAACCAAGTAAAAAGAAATAAAGGCAACGCAGTTTGTGTTGCTCTGGTTAAGCTCTTTCTACTTTTTTTTGTTCTGTCTTGACGCCTGTTTCACCCTTTTTACAATGTTGTTGCTATATTTCCCCTGTAAATTGTTATAAAATAGTTGCTTTTTAAGCTATTTTTACTGCCTAACAACATTGGAAGCTTTATATGTGGTTTAAAAATTAATTTCTACTTTAACTAATAATAGTAGTATTACTACTACTACTAAGATTACAATTACTACTACTAATATAGGAATAAACTAGGAAGCTTCCTTCAACTTTTATTACATATAATGTATTGCTTGTTATTTAAAGTTTAAATAGTAGTTAAAATAGTGTAGTTAATTGTTAAAAGCTGATATTAATCAGAATTTTGGTAAGTAAATAATGAAATGTGAGCAATAAATAAATAATGATGTTCAGCTTGTCACGAAGACACACATGCGCGTGCACACACACATACATATATCTATATAAACACACACGCACAAGCCCAAACAATTGATACTTTCAAAATTGGGTAAGAATTGAAGTTAGTAGTGCCCCCATTTCCCCCTTTCATCTCCTCTCTTCCTACAGCAAAAGTACAACAGAGGATGTAGGGCTGAGCAGCAAAATCGTGAATGCCGGCATGCATCATTTGCTAAATTTGTCCTCAGTTCCTGCCGAAGATGATAGATCTAGGTAATTACCCATACAGCCAAGCCTATTGCACACAACAAGCATCCATCATTATGGCAGAAATCAACATTGGCATGGTGTGTCCTTCGTAGCTGACATTTGAATATTCATGAGCTTGTAGTCAAAGCAGGAAAATAAATTTTAGATCCGGCATGTGACTGATTGCTCTGGAGATTGCTTTAATGAGGCATGTTCTCCATGTTCTCTCTGTGCAGAAAATGAGGGTGGAGAAGTTGTGGTGAGGCATTATTTTCCAGAGGAACTGTCAGTACAGCAAGGTGGAAGTAGAAGTCTGGACCAAAGAAGTCTCAAACCTAAAACATCCATACAGGTAGTGTCACACAAACCATTCATGTGTCCTACTGATGAACCACAGTCAAGTTGTTTCTTGATAGGATGTGTGGCATAAACTTGAATTGTACAATGATTCTTTGTTTTCCATTCACCATCCAACATACATAATACTTCACACTCAGTACCAGTAATGTTTTTGTAAATGTAAAGTATTTAAGTAGTATTTAAAGTATTTATAATGGACTGATTGCTCTAGTAAATCATCATATTGTCTTTGGGAAAACAAGACAAATCCTGCTGTATCTTTCTTCTAAAGGAGGAGGACCATAATTAGTGACTGTGGCCAGAGGCAGAGATTGTTAAGTACAGTTGATCTAGATTTGTTGTGGAAATATTGTTCAAATTACATTGTCTGTATGGTATGTCACCCAACTCTAAAAGTTGCTTTGATCTTGGCAATCTGTATGGGATATTATCCTAATTATGGATAGCACTTTTGTCCCAATTATGGATAGCACCAACACTGGTTTCCTTAAAATTAACTGCCACAAAAACTCCATCAGGCTGTTCTTGCTATTGTTTTTTGTTTCGATAGTTATGGAATAGTCCAATGCTGGGAGAGTAGTTTGTGGTACTCCGATGGGTTATTATGTATGAAGGCATCGAGCTAACATCAAACAATTCCTCCTGTCTGTGTAGAGTAAACTGCCAGTTAACTGAATGAAAAGGACCAACATGCTGAGTCTGTGCATGTGCCAGTACTCACAATCATCACCATCATTTCTCTTCTTTCTCAAAAATGTGGCCATGATCTTTTTAAACCAAGTAGTGTCCAGAACATTTTTGTTATATTGTATAGGTTAGAGTTGGTATTATTTGGGTTGATATACAACTGGTGATGGTGATTCCAAAGTCAATACATGTCAATCACATTAAACATTAAGCGATTTAATGTGGGTGTTAGAGGTGTGTTAATGTAGCCTTTGAAGTATTTTCTTTATTAAAAGTAATTTGGGCAAAAATCCAGATACAGTAGTGGTAATGGTTATGGTATCTGGGTCTGGATTAGAGAGATTAGAGGTGTGGGATTTGATACTCCATCTCAGCTGAGGTAAGGTGACATTTTTATGACATTTTTACCAATAAAACTGCAAAGACATGAGGAAGCAAGAAGCAGCAGTGGCTTTTATCAAACACTAAAGATGATACTCTATTAATATATAGATAGATTAGTGTCTCATTTTGACAAAAAAGGAAATGATGTGGAGGAAATGAAGCTGGCCTGTCAAAACTGGCCTGTTATAGGTTTACAGGAAAATATCTTAAATTATCAGAGAAGCTACTTCCATCAGCATCATTCATGTTATTTCTCATATTTAATATCTATGTTGTTCAACATGTATTACCTCAAATGTAAATAATTTTAATAAGCTTTATTTCAACACTTCAGTGCAATAGTGCAGTCAAGCACTATTACTTTTTTCCATACTGGTTTGTCACGAACCAGATGAGAACCCAAATGCGACACACGAGGCTGAACACTGCTTTATTGTCAGAAACAGACAACAGACAGGATTCACCGGGGAGCAGGCAAAACAGAATGGTCAGGAACAGGCAAGGTCGGAACCGGGGAGGCAGGCAAACAGGAATATGCTGGAAAGTCATCGGAACATGAATAACGACCTGGCAGGGAGCAGGTGTGCCTCCGGGGATTAAGAAAGGGGCTCATTAGTGTCCAGATGCACAACAGGTGTGCGGGGCGAAGCGACTCATGGGCATGATTGCCCGCAGCTGTGACACTGGTTAGGAACCAGTCTGTACATTTCAATCCTTATTATATCTCCATTGTCTCCTGTTTTTGCCCCTCTGTGTGTCAGTATCACTCAGATGCTATTGCCACAGCCATGCGTGCATGCAACAAGTTTTGGTTTGGCATGCACTTCATCATTTTTTTTTTCTGATAATTAACAGTAAACACATACCCCCGTGGCTCTACAGCACAGTATACTGTCAAGTTCATGGTGTTTTTGGTTTTTTGAAATATTGTGACAGATTACCATGCAATGTGTAGTACACACTTTGGTATTTAACTCATAAAGCAGATAAATAGATTCCATAGTTTCTTTGTCAAAAAAATAGAATGTTTACCAAATTTCGACATAACTTTACAAATATGTACATGATTGCTGACCTTGATACCTAGGATGCCTATTCTACTACCAGACTGTTCATCCTCACTACTGTCTATGCCGCAGTATACTATTGGAATATACCAGTATACCAGCTCACAAACATGCATACATGGAAGTTTAGTTTGCTGTAGTAGTTTGCTGTCTAACAGGCTTATTTGTCCACCTATAGTAAATTAGATGAATTTCAGATGGACTAAGGTGTTTATATGTGCTTTCATGCTATAGTTAGAATGTTTTTAAAAAGTCATGATTATGCAATATTTTTCCTTAATATAATCTAACCATACTAAAAGGGAATTAAATCAGCTTGCTTATCTGAAAATGACTTAAAATACATGAATCACAAAATCTTACCTTAATAATCTACAAGAGTACAAATAAAGTGAACCTTGAGAAAATATAGATGTTTTAAACACCATTTAAACAAAGCCAATCTTTAGTTAAAAAGATGATATTAAACACAGCCTCTGGGATAATTTATTATCTTCTGTTAGCTTCGACTATTTTAGCTGTCAAGTCAGCCACTGTAGCTCTTGTCCTGAAAGCATATTGAAAGTCTTATTTAAGTAGACATATTTCATTCCTTCTATAAATGATGTAAATGGTTAGTCAAAAACACCCTATGTCCAATCAGCTACCAGAAAAGTAATTAGGTGAAATGATGTGTAGTACAGAAGAATAGGAAGTCACAGGGAACTTGCCTAATTCCATGGTTTGTGCTTAGTTTTTAACAGGCCAACTGAGTTCAACTCAGCCTGTGGTGAAATAAAATGCTGAGCTACACTGAAGGTAAGAACCTGTAGCATCACATATGTTCATAAGCACTGATTGTGTTCAAAATCAAGATCTGTGTAACTACATTCCAAAAATATATTCAAACTCACAATATTGGCATTGTGACTACTTTATCAAATGCACATGTGGACTTATGTGAAAGGTATTTCAAACATTATTGTTTATTTATTTACTATAGTTGTAAGTCTGCCAGTCATGTTATTGCATTACTGTCACTTTGGTGTTATGTAATAGATAATCTTGTTTTTTGTACAAGGTTGGAGGAGACGACAGTGTTAAACTGCATTTTAAAAGATCAGTGATTTTAAGCAAAAACAACATTCTCACAAGAAAGCAGAGCCCTTTGATGGCTCCCTTTCAACATCTTAAAATGTGCAGAATCCCAATCCTACCCTCTGATTAGGTGGAATACTTTATTATAGTTTGGGGAGTAAGTAAATTCCTAACTCAAGGCTTTTATGGACTGTAGATGGTTTTCAGGGACTGGAGATTTTCCACTGCACTCTCATGAGGCAAGCTTTTAATACATGGAAGGAAAGATCGGTGCCAGAATGACTGGGGTGATAAAAACAGACTTCTTTAAAAGAGAGTGAAAGAAATGATTTTAATTGACTGCCCAGCCTAAACGTAGTGTCCTGCCCTGGAGAAAGCCGACTAATAGTTTAGCTTCTTTCGCATTGTGAACAAAGGTAGGGGCTCTGTTGAAACACAAGGTCACATTACAGCAAAACACCAGGCATTTATCCTGCTCACATGAAAAATGTCTGGATCAGAGATTTGAACCACATTGCTCGGAGTCAAACTGGAATAAGGCCTAGTCCAATGGAGTCATATTACTTCTATATAAAGCTCTACTCACCTGATCATTTTGGCTGAATTGTGCACCTGGGCACAGAATGACTCCGGTTTGCTGGGTCGATTGGGACATTTCATTATGATACGTGGCAAAATCCAAAACGAGCCCAAAAGTACAGATATGGACTTCCTTTTCCTCATATCCATTCAAGGGAGAATGATTGCACAAGAACAAAAGGGACATGTCACAACCAATAGTTCAGCAAGACAAAATAATCTTTTCTAATATTTAGCCTTTTGTTTTTTAAATAACAAAAATATGAATTCACATATTTTTGCAAACTCGAATAGCGTAATTTGAGTTGTCCCTTTTCTTTGTTGTTTTTTGGTGTGCAAGCATTCTATATTCTAGAATAGCAGGGGATATCCATCCCACAATTTAATTTGGTGAAACAGTCTGCAGGCTCACATTCAGACAGTGGACATAATCTTACACAAATCTGGAAAATAGAAAAAGCTATCTCTGCATTTCGAAGTGTTATATCAGCAGTCTTTCTACTGTGGAAACTTGTTAGACTGCTTTAGTGGGGGTTTTGTAGACTACTGTATATACCAACTCTGGCAGATGTTAGCAATCAGGTTTATGACAAGGGGCAATTATATTAACCATCAATTTCAGGCAATTTTCAAAAAAAAAAAAAAACCCAACCCTAACCATCTCCTTATTTGCTATACAAACTGGTAGGCTAAATGCCATAATTTCTGTCATTTTGTAAGTATCCAAAATCAAATAGATTTGAATGATAAAAAGTATATCCTTACTATTGTTAAAATAGGTTATTCAATAGTTTTCATGAATACATTATTTGATTAAATCAGAAACTCATAAGTCCTGTAAAAATTATCAGGGGAAGGAGGTTGAAAGAAAAGAAGCTAGACCTTCAGGGTGTCAGTAGAGGTCTTGATGTTATGGTGGGTGTTACTCTATAAAATCATGTGGGGGTAAATACAGACCGGGTTACATTTTCTTTGCTCTCTAGGAGACAGTCAGTGTGAGCAAAATTGACTGTCAAGAAGACTGTCAGTGTGGCAATGTCCTTGACATGGGGAGCAAACCATACAAACCGGAATCACAATTCATTGCAGTACAACAACTCCCAGAAAAAAAGCTATGGTTTCAGGCAAAGTGGTATAATCACTATCCATGCTGCATTAAAGTCCCACACCACAGAAAGTTATTTGGTTTGAGTATGTCAAGGCATTCATAATCAGAAGATCACTCTGGAGAACCAGAATAACCTTGTGTTTTGCTTAAATGGTTTTGGAAACAGGAAAAATCCCGGATTTAAATGCCATCAATCCAGCAAAGCACGCCATCATGGTGTCACTGTCAATGCACTGGAACAAACTTCAGTCCATACCTACCTTATTTTCACGACCATAAGGTGCACTGTTTTAAAAGGCACAGTCTCAGTTATGGGTGCTATTTCTGTATTTAAAACATACATAAGGCGCACCGTATTATTAGGCACATGCTGAAACATACAGTAAAAATGACAGCGGAAGTAAAACAGTGAGTTTCGACACATTTATTGAACAAAATATTCATTCTTCCACCACAAAACCATCAAAGTTTTCATCTTCTGTATCTGAATTAAACAGCTGCACTATTTCAATGTCCAACATCCCAAATTCCTCTTCTTAATTATCTGAATCGGACTCACCGACCGGTTCCAGTTCAGCGTTGATTTTGTGAAAGCTCGTACAATACATGAAGACAGTATCATAGCCCATGCGTCTACAATCCACCCGCATATGGTGGCATAACTTGCTCGCCGCTGCCTCATAGTCTTTGTGAAGGAGTGTTCGCCTTCCGTCATCCAGCGCTCTGTCGGTTTCCATGGCAGCCAAGAACCACGGTGAACGACGACTTCTCATGCCCCGTTGTGCATATCGCCACCGTGCTGGTCCCTTATTCTCCACTTTGTGGGTCAAAGGGATGTTAAAAGTCAGAGGGATCTCATCCATGTTGGTTATCTTTTCGTGGCAGTAGGTGCGGAAGATGGCCACCCTCTCCTGGTAATCCGCTAACCCTAACCCTTTAAAGTAAGCCTCATTCATGCGCATCTCGCTTGACCGGCGCCATTTTAGAGGATCCTTACGCGTAGGTGTGCCGCTAATCGATTGGCGGAGCGTTTACCGTAGTGCTCCCACCAAAGGCGCACAGCAGATTTTGGAATTCAGTCCACACACAAGGCGCACCATATTATAAGGCGCACCGTCGATTTTTGGAAAAAATCTCATTGTTTTAGGTGCACCTTATAGTCGTGAAAATACGGTGGTACAGTAGCAGTGGCAATATACAGTGGCAAAAGGAGCATGCAATACACTGTCTTAGAGTAATTATGGGATGTGTAAGGTATGTTGCAAGGCACAGACTTTCGTTTCAATAACATGAATGAAGGGAATTTGCGGCAAGAGATGATTTCCTTCGGACCTCTTGGTTTACGCATTGCCATGATTATATCAATGATATTTACCAGAACTAGAAGGTTGACTGAACATGGTCAAGTTGTTCAAATAGTATGGAGTCAATATGAGGCTGTCTTGACCAGTCTGGTGAAAATGGCTTCAGTTAGTTGTGACACCCGCATTAGGGCCAATGGTCCCCATAGAAATGCTTTGTCAGCTTCATTCTTCAAGTGAAAAGGAGTGAGGAGTTGTTTGAAGTAAGAGGTTTTTTCAGCGACTGTTGTTGGTTGTACCCGTGGCCTTAACTGCAGTTGAACGAACCTTTAGTGTACTGAAAACGAGCTGCGCTAAAAAGAATGTCAATAAAACAGTCAGATAATTTGGTCAAACTTTATTAATAGAATACAAACCGGCGTTCTCACAACTCCGTTCACTCCCAAAATGAATAAATAGCTGTTTTATTATTTTTCCCGAGTGACGTAGTGTTTTCGTGTAACACAGTTTGTTTAATAACAGCGAGTTATAACAGGCAGTGCAACATTTTTATCACAAGTGGATAGTGGAGTTTAATAAATCTTCGATTTAGTGCAACATTTTTATCACGTAGTACCGTTGCGGTAAATCAAACGTTAGCGCAAACACAATATACGGTAACTCGAACTCTCGAAGTAGTGCAGAGTAATAGCAATAGCAATATAACATTAGCAATATAACAACGTTGTTCAAACGGTAATGTCCATATTCACAGTATGACCAGCCTTGTTAAGTTGTAAACACACAAAAGAAACACGTAAAGCTCACTTTATCAGTTCATTCCTCATCCAGGAATCCCTCGAATTCTTCTTCTTCGGTGTCCGAATTGAACAGTTGTGCGAATACGGCGTCCTCCGCAATACGTGCCGTTGCAAGAAGGTTTGCTGTGTCTCCCAGCACAGTCTCAAGAGCATGGAGGAGATTCCGGGAGACAGGTAGTTACTCCAGGAGAGCTGGACAGGGCCGTAGAAGGTCCTTAAACCCTCAGCAGGATTGGTATCTGCTCTTTTGTGCAAGGAGGAACAGGATGAGCACTGCCAGAGCCCTACAAGATGACTTCCAGCATACCACTGGTGTGAATGTTTCTGACCAAACAATCAGAATCAGGCTCCATCAAATCAAATCAATCTTTATTTATATAGCGTCTTTTACAATCAAAATTGTTTCAAGGCGCTTTCCAGAATCCCAGGGCCTAACCCCCAACAAGCAACAGTGGCAAGGAAAAACTCTTAACTTTAACGGGAAGAAACCTTGAGCAGGAACAGGCTCATGTAGGGGGAACGTCCTGCTGATGGGCGGCTGGGTAGAGAGAGAGGAAAGGGTGGAGGACAGGTAGATGATAGAAAGGAGAGGAGAGGATAGTAAAGGCACAGAGCACAGAAACACATACAAAAATACACTATTTATGCAAGCCGCCATCGTTGGTCGATGAGGGTTCTATGGAAGCAGCAGAGAGGTGTGTAAGACTACAACTCTGCATCCTGGTCTGGACCCTGGATTGTCAGGTAACTTTTGGTCTATTAAAATTAGCCAAGTTACTAGAAATGAGGGAGGCACCATCCCATGTGGGATGGACACCGTCTCTCCTAATCAACCAGGTTTTCCCCAAAAAGTTCTCCAATTGTCTACAAAGGCCACCTGGTTTTCGGGTCACCACCGTGACAGCCAGCGACAAAGCAACGACATGCGACTAAACATTTCATCGCTGGCCAGATTGGGGAGGGGACCAGAGAATGCTACAGAGTCCGACATCGTTTTTGCGTAGTTGCACACCGACTCTATGTTAATTTTGGTGACCTCGGACTGACGAAGCCGGGTGTCGTTTGCTCCGACATGAATAATAACTTTACCAAATTTACGTTTACTTCTCGCCAGGAGCTTTAGATTGACTCTATGTCACCCGCTCTGGCCCCCGGAATACACTTAACTATGGTCGCTGGAGTCGGCTTCACGTAGCGCAAAACAGAGTCGCAAATTACCAGGGTCGGTTTCTTAGTGGGTGTGTCGCCGAGTGGGGAAAAACGATTAGCCACGGGAAGCGGGTGGTGGGGCACCGTGGGCCTTTGGTTTGGGCTACGCTTCCTGTGAATCGTCACCCAGCCGCCCTGGCTAGCCGGCAGCTGCCGGAGGACCGCTAGCTGTAGCTACGCTAGCCGGCTCCGCAGCAGCTAGCTTCTCCTGGCCACCTGACGCAACTCCAGCTAACTCGCTAGCTGCGGAACCACGTCTCAAGCTCACTTAGTCTAGCCTCCATAGCCGTAAATAAAGTACACTTTCTGCACCTATTCCCTTCACTAAAGGAGGCAGAGGACTAACTAAACATTTCACACGCTGAACAGACAAAGACAACGGGTGAAACAGATGGTGAAGCCATGCTAACGCTGATAATCAGCGGAGCCCTGTGTTTGTTTAATATGGGTTATTTCTCACTGTTATCAGGTGACTAGAATGTACCAAGTGTTCAATTTTAAGTAAAGTGAATACAACACACCAAGTGTTCAATTTTAAGTAAAGCGAATACAACACACCAAGTGTTCAATTTTAAGTTAAGTGACTACAACACACCATGCACAGTGCAACCAACAAACGATTGAGAAGACAGGAAGTGACGCAAAAGAAGAGGATTTGCTCACAAGAGACCCTCCATGAGGGTGGCCTGAGGGCCTGATGTCCTGTAGTGGGCCCTGTGCTCACTGCCCGGCACCGTAGAGCTCGATTGGCATTTGCCATAGACCACCAGAATTGGCAACTACGCCACTGGCGACCTGTGCTCTTCACCGATGAGAACAGGTGTAACCTGAGCACATGTGACAGACGTGAAAGGGTCTGGAGATGCCGTGGAGAACGTTATGCTTCCTGCTACATCATTCAGCATGACCAGTTTGGTGGTGGGTCAGTGATGGTCTGGGGAGGCACATCCCTGGAAGGATGCACAGACCTCTACAGGTTAGATAATGGCACCCTGACTGCTATTAAGTATCGGGATGAAATCCTTGGACCAATTGTCAGAACCTACGCTGGTGCATTGTGACCTGGGTTCCTCCTGGTCCACGACAAAGCCCGACCTCATGTGGCTAGAGTATGCAGGCAGTTCCTGGAGGATGAAGGAATTGATACCATTGACTGGCCCCCACGTTCACCTGACTTAAACCCAATAGAACACCTCTGGGACATTATGTTTAGGTCCATCTAGTGCCGCCAGGTTGATCCTCAGACTGTCTAGGAGCTCAGTGATGCCCTGGTCCAAATCTGGGAGGAGATCCCCTAGGACACCGTTTGTCATCTCATTAAGAGCATGCCCCAATGTGTACAAGCACGTGGGGGCCACACAAACTACTGAGAATCATTTTGAGTTGCTACAATGACATTTTGGCAAAATTAGATTAGATTAGATTCAACTTTATTGTTATTGCACATGTACAGGTACAGAGCAACAAAATGCAGTTTAGCATCTAACCAGAAGTGCAAAAGAAGCAGCAAGTGAGGATAATAACTTAATAAATACAGTATGGCGGTTATTTTACAATTGTTTACCGGGTTGTGCTATAAACATATTTTACAGATGGTGTTTACATTAAATGCCTTGGACTATAAGTGCAGGAGCTATTTAGCTATTTACATAAGATAGAGGAGATGTGCAAATTATAAATTACGTGTATACAGATACAGATGATAAAGTGCATGAGTGCGCAGGACAGGTTTAAACAGTAGCTACATTGGTTACTAAGCTAGTGAGTTGTTGTGTAAACTGCTGTAGTGTAGTGAGGTGTGGAGTGTGTAAGGGTCAGCAGGAGTTCAACAGGGACACCGCTCTGGGGAAGAAGCTGTTCCTCAGTCTACTGGTCCGAGTCCTGAGGGTTCTGTAGCGCCTCCCAGAGGGCAGGAGGGAAAATAGTCTGTGGGCGGGGTGGGAGGAGTCCTTGAGTATGCTGCGTGCTCGATGCAGGCAGCGCTTCCTCTGGACATCTCCGATGGCAGGGAGTGTAGTCCTTGTGATGCGTTGGGCAGTTTTCACCACCCTCTGCAAGGCCTTGTGCTCAGCGATAGTGCAGCTTCCATACCAGACTGACACGCAGTTGGTCAGGATGCTTTCTATCGCACAGCGATAGAAGTTCACCAGGACAGCCGAGGATAGCTGGTTCTTCCTCAGTGTCCTCAGGAAGAAGAGGCGCTGGTGAGCCTTCTTGATGATGCTGGAGGTGTTTGTGGTCCAGGACAGGTCCTCTGAGATGTGGGTCCCCAGGAACTTGAAGCTGGAGACACGCTCGACGGCCATCCCGTTGATGTGGATGGGGTCCTGTGTGCCTCCTCTTGCTTTCCTGAAGTCCACGATGAGCTCCTTGGTCTCAGCTGCTGCATCATTTTTTCACTTTTATTTTTGGGGTATTTGATTTCCTCTCTCTATAGGGTGATTATTTTAATTTCTATCAAATTATGTGGCATCATTTTGTTACTGATACATCACCTACTTTTTATCAGGAAAGATATTAAAGATTATTTTTCCCCCGTTTAGGTCTGATGTGTTTTTGAAGTGTCATTGTATTCAGACCCACTGATTAAATAATCAGAGACTATAGCTACGCAAGCTAGCAAACAGCATTAGCCCCGCACACAATTGTTTTATTGATTACTGATAGTACGCTAAGAAAATAAATAAAAATTGTCAGCCCACAATGGCTGAAGAAGGAGAAAAATAGATTTGTGGGCTGATTTACTGTCAAGGCCATTTTCAGACAGACTTTTCAAGAAAAGCTTTGAACTGTTTTTGTGGAATGAGAGGAGGATGGATTTTGTCTTCAAATAATCCCATTTTTTGGTGAGTGAAATGTTGTTATCATTTCAAGTTTATGGGGTTGCTGGCTGTAGTTTCAGAACGAGACTTCCTCACTCTTGGATTATTTATTCAGCTGAGGAGTTTATTGTGGCTACAGGAATTTTTTATGCAACACAAGGCTCATTTATGCATTATAAAATGTTTTTATAACAAAATGGTCAATGAGGGCTTGAGTGATTCAGACGGAGCACTACTGAAGGCCTAGGTGTGAAAAGCACAGATCCCCACTGCTCTACACAGTACACTTCCAATATAGTACTGATTCCTTCAACATACTCTGATGGTACAGCTATTGCGGCTTGTATCAAGCGCAGTCAGGAGCAGAAATACAGGGACTGTGTGGATGCTTTCAAGGATTGAAGTGCCATGTTGGCCAGTATTATCCAAGGTAGTTTTCTCTGTCAACTGGACTATGTTTCTTCTCTTTGAAGACGTTTCACCTTCTGTCCAGAAGGCTTCTTCAGTTCTGAACTCGCTGGGGACCGAGCTTGAAAATATAGCCCCTGTGGACCAGTGGCATGGTAATGATCTGAGTGGTCACATTAGAGCCGTTGGCAGGGTCGTTGGTTGGGTTGTTCACCTAGTTTCGGTTGAGGTGTCTCCCCTTTGTCTGCTGGCTCACTTGGTGGTGAGTCACCAGGTCTCCTGGAATGGTGTGAATGTTTGGTTTGTTGTTGGATGGAGTGGAGGACTGCATTGTACGTGGGTGATAGGAAGTGCCTCAGGCCACCACCTCTGTTTAAGGATGGTTTTTCCAATTTGACATGGATAGCTTTCTTGACACCCCTCTCAAACCAGCGGTCTTCTCTGGCCAGTATCCAAACTTGGCTGTCCTTGAAGGAGTGCCCGCTCTCCTTTAGGTGTAAGTGCACTGGTGAGTCCTGACCTAAAGAGGCGACACGTCTATGTTGTGCCATTCTTCTGTGGAGAGGTTGTTTGGTTTCCCCAATGTACAGTTCCTTGCATTCCTCCTGGCACTGTACAGCATAAACATTACATTGTTTGGGTCTTGGTGTCTTGTCCTTCGGGTGTACCAGTCTCTGTCTGAGAGTGTTGCTTGGTTTAAACTGAACCGGTATGTCGTGTTTCTGGAGGATCCTCCTAAACTTCTCAGAGACCCCGGACAGATAGGGGATCTAAACTCTGTGGCGTTTGTTTCTGTCCTCCTCTTCTTTGCTGGGGTCTCATTTTCTTGAGGTCTTGGTGAAGGCCCAGTCTGAGTATCCACCTGTTTTGAGAGCTGTCTTAATGTGGTCCTGTTATTTCTTCCTGCCTTGGGATGTGGTGGGTATTTCTTTGGCCCAGTGTTGGAGGGTTTTGATCACTCCCAACTTGTGACGTGACATTGTATGATACTATAGTCTCTTCTGGATGTAGTTTGAGTCCACTGACCTTTTGAGCAAAGTCTTGCGAGTTTTTGATGTGGTGTGGGGTGTTGCCAACCATGGGAGACAAGATAGAGGCCACATATTTGGAAATGTTATATGTTTTTATATGAATTGATGCTATTTACTATTGGGCTGAGAAGGGTCCCTGGTTTGTGGATCTTGGGCAATCCATAAATGCAAAGGATGGCTTCTCCTGGATATAGACAGTAGTATTGTGGTCTGTCGATGGCTTTCTCCTTTTCCAGTTTCTGTAGTAAGTCTACCACCTTCTTCTTCTATGAGCTGGTAGGGTCTTGCTTGAGTTTCTCATATGTAGTGGTGTCTGTCAGGAGATTGATTATTTTGGTGTCATAGTCAGTGGTATTGAGTAAGACCGTGCACCTACCTTTGTCAGCTGGTAAGATGGTGATGTCCTTGTCCTTGGCTAAGGATGCAATTGCTCTTTTTTCCTCATTAGTCATGTTGGAGGTTGGAGGTTTTGCACTAGCTAATGCAGCCATTACATTAAGTCTAATCTGTTCTGCTTCTGCTTCCGGGAGTTTAGGTTTCTAAGTTTCAAAGAGCAGAAACACAGTCCAGTTGACAGAGAAAACTACCTTGGATAACGATGACCTGGATGATTGAGAATCTACACAGACGTGTTGGCCAATGTGCTCTTCTTTCCCACAGTGTGCTGGGGAGCCAGCCTTACAGACAAAATCACCAAGCAATTGGTCAAGCTGGTCCAAAAGTGTGCTGAATACTAAGCATGACAGTGGAAACCACTAAGATCTGTTGTGGCAAGCAGCACACTTAACAAACTGAAAGCTATTATGGTCAACTGTAGGCACCTGCAACATAGTGATCGATCTATCTATCTATCTATCTATCTATCTATCTATCTATCTATCTATCTATCTATCTATCTATCTATCTATCTATCTATCTATCTATCTATCTATCTATCTATCTATCTATCTATCTATCTATCTATCTATCTATCTATCTATCTATCTATCTATCTATCTATCTATCTATCTATCTATCTATCATCCACCCGTCCATCATGTTGTCATGGGCATGTTGGTATACCTGCCACACAGAAGGATGATGATGTGGGGGCATATTTTGCACCCTTTTCAGCCCACTTTAGTATGCATTCATTTTGTTTTTGGCATTCATAAAGAAAACTGATAGAAATCGCTTTAATGTCTGGAGTCATCCTTTGTCCTGCCACATTGGTGATCCCACATTGAACATGTTCGAGACAACGGAAGACATCATTTCCTCTGCAGCCATATCGCCCTAGCTCAAACAGCCTGCCAGTTTTCCATCTGTGAAACCTCCCGAGGTCTGGCAGAGTGACCCACACATATATAGCTAAGTTTCAACTCATCAAAACGCCTTTCCACCTGCAAGGAATCACTACAGATGACTCCAGGTATTATTTGGTGGATCCCTGCCTATTGTCTGGGTCAGCAGTCCACACGCCATGTAGACACACTTCACTTTACCACACTATGGCCTATGAGGGGACGTAGGAAGTGCATAACCTTGGATAAGCTTAAACTAGTACATTTGTTGTCCAGCGAGGTTCTATTACCTGCCCAGGACCATCAGGGCCATCCTCCATTATAAATGTTAATCAAATGGTTATAACTTATATTTATCATAAAGTGTTACAATAAAACCAACCTTATGTGTTTGTGTCAGGTGCTAAATCTCCATACTTTGAGGTTTAGACATGCACAACATGTCATCTCATTTAATTTATTCACGTAAATCATACACAATATCTGTACCGGAAAAAGCATATAGGTAACCTTCACCAAAATAGGTCAGATTGCTCCGTGTAACATTGTGCATGTATAAATTACAGATTTACTGCTTCATACCTTTATCATTTGCTACATATTGAACAAACGTTCAATTTCCTCACGGGGATAAATAAAGTACATCTTAATCTTAAACGTAAAGGTTAGTTATGCATTATGGCTTAAAGCCATATATACTGACTACTCGAGGTAATTTGATTATTTGGATTCGAATTTGGAAATTTTGTACATACACAGTATCCAAAAAGTATAAATTTTAAAACATAAATAGTAAATCTGTTGCATGCTTTATAGTTTATTTCTGTTTTTTCTGCAGATGGAGGTGGATGCAGACAGTAACCATCATCAAATAAGATCCAAAGGTATAGTCCACAAACAAAGAGAGAAGGAGAGAGAAGCATTAGCGGCAGTGATCCCATTTAGGATGACTTTTACTCCCCCTTACAGTCAAAATTGCGCACGTAGTACTGGACATGCAACTCTACACAAATAGCAAAATGTTAAAGCTACGTTATTATAGCTTTTTCTATTTTTCTCACTCAGTCTTTCTGTTTTTATACTACATCAATTTTGACCATGGGGATATGATGGCCACCTTATTTTTAACTGTAGTAATGCTGACTGCTGATTCAAAAGCACAATTGGATGGCTTCTCACACACGTGGGCCTAAATATGTGCCACTAGCAACTGAATTTAAATCAAACAATCTGAAATTGAAATTGAATTGGTCATTCAATTGCAAAACTAAATCTGAATGGTATACATTCAAAATAAATCTATCAACTTGGAAGTGAAATCCAATAATCTTGGAACTGAGTGTTTTGATCTTGGAAATTGATAACTGGTAATAATACTAATTGTTCTTTGGCAATATCTGAATTTTTCATTGCTGTTTTAAATATTTGATTACGTTTATGTGCTAATACTTGGATAAAACTGAGTAGTAGGCAACCTCGTGGAAAAATAAATTACAGATTTCTGCAAAATAGTAATACGTTTTTGAAGCTAAAGTCATAGTTTTGTTAGAATAAAATAACCATATTATGAGAAAAAAGTAACAATATTATTATTATGTTATTGTTAACAGTAGCAACCTTTTTCAGGTCTACCTGGTTCTTTCCGCAGAATAAATTAATTTTCTTGCATATTGTCTGTGTAAATTCTCAGTCATCCAGGTCATTGTATCCAAGGTAGTTTTCTCTGTCAACTGGAAGAAACCCAGTCCAGTTGACAGAGAAAACTACCTTGGATTTCTTGCATATTCTTTTTTAAAGTCCTTATACTGATGACATGACATGGTGTTGTACAAAAGCCTATGTAGGATTTGTGGTACTGGAAGTTACTCTAGTTGAGAAGAGCAACTGGCTGCTACCTACTGTCTATGTTAATTTGTTGCCAATGCCAGTACTGGTAATGGCTGCACAGTTAAAGGTGCCAGTAGCAGTGCCAAGCAAAGATCCAGAGCTCAAGCACTGGAGGAAAGGCTCCCAGCCGTGCAATCCAACAGATGCAGGGAGACTGGGCTTGAGCTGGGGTTCTGGAGCTTAGCGATGCTCCCAATTATTCTGTGACTTTAGAAACATTAAAGAAACATTTTAAAGTTGAAAAACTGAATTTGAATTGCTTTACCTGAATGTGAATATATATAGATAGTTGAATTTTCAAAGAGGATCAAATATAGTTTCAGAGAAACATCATATTTAGTTTTTCAAGGAAATAATTCAAAATAAACAAAAGATGTTATGCAATTACTTTCAGTTCTTGGTTTTTTGGCAGGGATGTAGCTCAGTCTGTCCAGGACTGGGCTGAGTGGCAGAGGGAGGGCTCTGTACCTGGTCCGCTGGTAGAAAGGGGAGGGGCAAGGACACCCTCAGAGCACTGCTGAGGTACCCTGGGATAGGCCCCAGCACCCTCCCTGCATCTTCACAAAATAAATATCAGTCAAAGAAAGATAAAAAAGTAGATATTTCATTTAATTATTGAAGTTTAGCAATTTAAATATAAATGATTCAAATGATGTTTCTGGTGGCACACATTTCAACCCATACACATGCCTTTACATATTTAAGTTTTCCTAAAACTAAATTTACTTCATGTGTACAGAGGTTCTAGGTCATTAAGATCACAGTGTTTCTGGTAGTTGAATCGTAGCAACTGTAATGTTTGAGTTTCTGGAAGATGTTTCACCTCTGATTTAAGAGGCTTCATCAGTTCTAACTGAATATTTCGGAGTACCAAATAATTACTCTTCAGGATCCAGTGACACATTTAGAGCTTCAGTCACCCGTTTGTTGGTTGCTCCACCACTCACTATACGGGTTGATGAAACCTCTTTTCCTTGGGATATTTTTCAACACTGTATTGTAAACAGGTGACAGGTGATGCATCAGACCCTCACCTCTCTTTAATGATGGTCTTTCCAATTTGACATACTGTAGATGGCTTCTTTCATTCCTCTCTCAAACTATCTCTCCTCCTTGGCCAGAACCAGTACGTTATTGTCCTCAATTGAGTGTCCTTTGTCCGTCAAATGTAGGTGGACTGCTGAGTCCTGGCTCAAGGAGTTGGCTCTTTTGTATTGTGCAATCTCAGGCCAGGACTCAGTCGAGTTGCTAAGATTCAACTACCAGAATTAAATTCAGTTTAGTTTACTATTATTTACTTTTGCAGGTAAAGTAAAATAAAGCTGTTATCATGAAATAAAATACTGATGATAAGCTGGTAATATGTCATTTTGAGCAATATTTTCACATATTTAGAGTGGCAAAGCGGCTAGCACTGTTGCCTCACAACAAGAAGGTTCTGGATTTGTTCGGGGTGGGTTCTCTCCAAGGAGGCCAGGTGGTTCATCCTATAGTTCAAGACGTCCATTTAGGGGGAATAGGTGAAATGATAACTCTTAATTTATCTTTCGTATGAATCATTGTTCATCTTCTTTGGGAGATGGGAGATGGCAACTCAACATGAGTGTATTCCGTCTCTTACCTAAGGCAACTGGTTTGGCTTTGGGATAGGCAAATGTGACTTCTGGGATAGGCTCGAGCATTCCTATAAATAACATCTGGAATAGGAGGTAGTTAACACAAACTGGTTGGACAGATGAATGACTGGATTCTTTCAAATTTTCCTGGGAGAATTATTGGAATGCACCCTCTAATATGGTTAAATAAGTGATTTGTCAAAATACAGTATAACAGGTGTGTGAATTTATTTATTTGGACAATAAAAGGTAGTGTTAGACAGCCAAGTAAACAAAATAAAGTTGATGTTGGAATGATTTAAAAGGTTTCTATTTATCATTAGCTCAGAGATACACGTACCTTTATTAGACGTTATAGCGTTCACGAAGAACAGTCAAGCCACAAACCTTTTTGTTATAAGGCATTTACGCTAACACTGAAATGTGCAAGAAAAAGTTTAAGAGTTTGCAGTCAATTGCATATGATCTCCTGGTCAATTATCATCATGTCTGATGTAGATTGAACTCACCTGGTGGATACTCATAATTAGAGGGTCCCCACAGCCACAAAATTTTACAATATTGATGAGGGATTAACGGTAACAAATATATACTTGAATTTGATGGTCAAATTCTTTATTAACAACATAAAGTTATCTTGTCTGCCTGTCTGTCTGTCTGTCTGTCTGCCTGCCTGCCTGCCTTTATCTGTCTTTCCCTTAGTGCCTTTGGATCATGCATTAACAGAAGTTTTTAGGTCAGTGAAATTTCACTGCATTGGTTCTCAAGCGAACACAGGCAGCACAAACACAAATGCCAACTGGTGTTGCCAACTGGCAGAGATGTATCTCTGTTGTTGGGATTAAATACCGATACATACCTCTGCAACCAACTGGCATGTTTATATACAGTATATTCTTCTGATTAAACTGAGATGATCAAGTCATGAAATATGTTTACATACTGGCGATATTCAACATTACATTTAATGTGCTGTCTACAATCATAGACAACTATTTACTACTATTTTGCAGTGATACCCTTTCTTTCCATTCACAGTTTTAGTGTTTCAGAAGCCATGAGGAGCTATGTGTGGAATTTTTACTTCTGTCTAATTCTCTGTTTTTAGCTACTTTAAATCCCACAGTAGATGACATCAGCTAAGGGAGAAGAAAAACAACACATAAAATAACTGACAATATTGAGGGTATGAAATTCAAGATTCAACAAACTTCTTTGTTTGAAAAAAATTCTCCAAAATTGTTCCTGATAAGATGTAGTATACCAGGACATATGTAAAGCACCTATGGTTTTCTACTACCATATTGCACAAAACAATCTCCATTGTCTTTGTGTATTTATGTGTGTGAGATTTATATGTAAATCTCTACCTCGCCCTCTTGGGTTGTGCCTCCTTCAGACTCGGCTCTTCTACCAGAGGCCTGGGAGTCTGAGGGTTCTGCGCAGGATCTTAGCTGACTGCGCTCTTCTGGACAGAAATCCCTGATGTGGTTCCTGGAATCTGTTGGAGCCATCTATTCAGCTTGGGGGTTACTGCCCATAGTGACCCAATCACTATTGGGACCACTATTGCCTTCACACCCCACATTCTCTCTATCTCCTCTTTCATCCCTTGGTATTACCGTGTTCTTTCTTCCTGATGTTCCTGATTTTGCTATCACTTGGGATTGCTACATCTGTCACCACCACTGTCTTCTGATGTTTATCCACCACCATCTTGTCAATCTGGATCTGGAAGTCCCATAGGATCTTCGCCTGCTTGTTCTCCGACACTTTCGGGAGTGTCTCTCATCTGGACCCTGGGACCTCTGGTCCATACTCAGTGCAGGTGTTCCTTGTACACTATGCCCACCACCTGGTCATGCCACTCCATGTATGCCTTGCCTGCCAACATCTTGCACCCTGTTGTGATAAGCTGGACTGTCTCAGGGGCGTCTCCACAAAACCTACAGCTGGGATCTTAAATTTGTTGATGGCACATACCATGCAGGGGCTTGTCCTTCCATGATAGCTCCTTGGGTTCCTCCTCCTTGCTGGGCTTTTGTTTCCTGAGGCATTCACTCAGCAGTCAGTCAGTGGGGGCCATCTTCTTGATGTATTCTCAGTGGCCTGTTGTTTCCTCCTGGACAGTAGTTCGAACACTTACTAGTCCTCGCCCCCCTTCCTTTCGTGTACAGCCTCAGAATGCTGGACTGAGGGTGAAACCCTCCATGCATGGTGAGGAGCTTCCTTGTCTTGATGTCAGTGGCTTGTATCTCTTCCAGTGGCCAGGGTATTATACCAGCAGAGTATCTGATTACTGGCAGGGCATAGGTGTTTATTGCCTGGACCTTATTCTTACCATTCAGCTGACTTTTCAGTACCTGCCCTAACCTCTGTAGGTATTTGACTATGGCTGACCTCCTCATGGTTACCATTTGCCTGTGGGATCCCCAGGTATTTGTAACTGTTCTGCACATCTGTTATGTTCCCATCAGTTGTGATCACCTTTCCTCTTCTAGATATCATCTGCCCACATTTATCTAGTCCGAATGCCATCCCGATGTCTTTGCTGTAGATCCTAGTGAGGTGAATAAGGAAGTCAATGTCATGCTCATTCTTGGCATACAGCTTGATGTCATCCATGTAGAGGAGGTGGCTGATGGTTGTTCCACTTTGGAACTTCTGTGACCTTTCTGTGCTCTGTTCATGTATTGATCCATGTGTCTACAGATCTTAGCCACTATGATGCCTGATAGGAGCTTCCATGTGGTGCTGAGGCAAGTTATAGTTGGATGGTATTGTGCCCTTCTGGGGATCCTTTATTGTCCGACCCTGGGTTAGCCACTCTGGGTGGTTTCCTGTTGTTAGCAGTTGGTTCATCTGTACTGCCAAGCGTTCATGGAGTGCAGTCAGCTTCTTAAGCCAGTAGGCGTGAATCATATCGAGCCCTGGTGCTGTCCAGCTCTTCATTTTGGACACTCTTGTTTTGGGTGTCTGCTAAGGTGCTGACTGCTGGGTCTTGTTTTGGAAGTTGGAAGCTATGCTATGCTCTGTCTGTAGGTCTTGAGCCATTGGGCATTAGTATTGTGCATTGCCTCTTTCGTCCAGAGACTGTTCCAGTGTTGCTCAGCCGCAGCCCTGGGGGGGGGTCTGTTCTCTCTGAAATGCCTTTGTCTCTCAGCACCTTCTCTGTACAGACAAGAAAGCTTTTCCAGTCTACATATGGAGTTTTTTTTTTATATAAGATCAGAAAGAGATGTGAAAATGCCTATGATGCCATATGATTAACTTTGCACATCAGCTTAGTTGAAAGATACAGCTGTAAATAGATACATTGAAGCAGGTGTGGTTCATCCCCTCAATCTGAGGAGAAGTGATAAAAGTGTGCTGAATAACACAGATCATAATCGTTTATTCACAGTTAAATTACTTGTTTAATTCCCATTATATCATCAAAATATTCAATGATTTTGTTTTCCAATTACAATTTTGGATTTCTCATGCTCAAAACATAAATTTCAATGTATAGCCAATCAAATTAGGATTATTCAATCAAAATATAGCCCAAATACCATTATAAAACAATTTCACATGGTGATCACTGTGAAAATGTTGGACATTAATGAAATGTGGCATTTTTTTTCAATTTAATTTGACTGATTTTGTCAAGTTCAGTTGGCAGCTGTAAAGACACTTACACCAGTCAGTTGGAGTTTACTGGATATCTATAATTGGATGGCAAATGCTTACTGACTTATATATGACAGAATCTTTTGAAAAGATTATGTAAATATTTAATTATGTGTTGATGGATCGTAACCTCATAGACTTAAAACTTTAAAATGTAGTAATTAATGATTTTGTTTATAGTTTAAAAAAAATCCTAACCCTTATTTTCCCCACAGTTTTAGGTTTCTGTCTTTTGTACACACCACACAATTATACACACACAATTAAAAATGTATAGTCTTTTTGTTATTGGTAAATGTTTGTCTTGTTTTAATTGGGTTGCTTTAATTATCGCCTTTAAAACTTCAGATCTACAAATTCAATTAATGAATAATTGTGTAAATTACAAAAGGAAAAAAGGAAGAACTTTGATGTTAAAATCATATCAAATATAGGATAGATGGGCTGTCTGAATAACATATTTGGAGCTTTGGAAAATTTCAGTGCTGAATTGCAGAAATTACACATTTGCTAATTTAACTGGATTGTCTGGATTTCACTGATAAATAAAGCTTTAGACACAGGCTTTTAAATCTGTCTGGCAGAGGTAAATCAGTGATTTATTTTATTCAAAAAGAAAAAAGTAATTGAATTGCATATGTCCATATGGGCCCCTTGAACTATTAAACTCCTGACATTTATGTTTTCTTACAGTCAACAGAAGTTGTCCTTCTAACCAAATGATGGAGGTGTTCAGTCAGAGTCATAGTCACTGTAACTGCTGATGTCATAGATGAACCATTGCCAAATAGAAAATAATTAATGTAATAAAAGATTTCAATCATTCAAGATAATTCTGGTATGTGACCAGTGTGCCAATTTTATTCATTCTTATTACTTGCCTTTCAGTAGTAGCAGGAGTATGATTGATCTCTGTTATAATTACTTGACCTCGTCAAGCTCAGGGTCTTTTACTCAAACTCACCACCCTCCACCCAACCTCTGTGCCTGCTGGCCTGAGTCCCTGCAGACATTCTGCTCATAAATGTAGAGCTGCAGGGCATTGGCATATCGATTCGAGAGCTGGAGAGCAAAGAAGTGCATTGTTTTTTCTTCCCTCCTTCCAACACCAACACATTTACTCACTGTATTAAAACAGTTTAATTCAGGAAAACACAAGCAAACATGTGTGGTAGTTCATCAGTTTGCATGAGATGTGTCTTTGTTTCTTCTTTCATCCTGAAGATTCCTCTCCTTTTGTCCTCTTTTCTTCCTCCCTTTCTCCCCCATCTCTTCAGACTGTCTCTTGCAGAGCTAATTCCTTCTTCAGCTGGTGCATCTCATTTGCATAGTTATCAAAGTGTTTGGACTATTCAACAGAGGCTGTAGGAAGGTAGGATGATTAATATGTTAATTGCCCTTCCACACCCCATTCCTTGCCTCTGAGCTTGCAGACAGCAAAACAAACTCCAAGTCTTCCACCCCTCTCTTACTGCCAAACAATATTGGAATTCCTTAACCCCATAAGTGATCTTACAGTGTCAGTGGTTAGGTATTAGTGCAGTGGCTGCCCCCATGCTTAAAAAACAGCTAAAAATGTACAATTTCACAATTTAAGAGTCTTGAAGAACATGTACCACCAAAGTGTGGTAAAGCTCTCCTTTTGTGCAATCATCAATATGTTATAAACATTTGAATAATATGACTGCCTCAATAATTTTGCAGTTAACTGCATAGCTCCTTATTCCATATATTTCTCTCCATGGCTCTTTAAAATATTTTTCCTCCTAATTTTCTCCCAACTGTAGGTTTATCTTAATATTGATATATTAACCCACTTAGCATGTGAAGAAACCATTACAGTCTTTCATCCATCCATCCTCTACCGCTTATCCGGGGTCGGGTCGCGGGGCCAGCAGCCTAAGAAGAGAAGCCCAGACTTCCCTCTCCCCAGCTACTTCTTCCAGCTCATCCAGGGGATCCCCAGGCGTTCCCAGGCCAGTCGAGAGACATAGTCTCTCCAATGTGTCCTGGGTCTTCCCGGGGGTCTCCTACCGGAGGGACATGCCCTGAACACCTCACCAGGGAGGCGCCCAGGGGGCATCCTGACTAGGTGCCCAAGCCACCTCATCTGGCTCCTCTCAACGCGGAGGAGCAGCGGCTCAACTCTAAGCTCCTCCTGGATGGCAGAGCTTCTCACCCTATCTCTAAGGGAGAGCCCAGCCACCCTACGGAGGAAGCTCATTTCGGCCGCTTGTACCCGTGATCTTGTTCTTTCGGTCATTACCCAAAGCTCATGACCATAGGTGAGGGTAGGAACGTAAATCGAGAGCTTCGCCTTTCGGCTCAGCTCTCTCTTCACCACTATGGACTGGTGCAGAGTCCGCATTACTGCGGATGCCGCACCAATCCGTCGATCTCCTGCTCCATTCTTCCCTCACTCGTGAACAAGACCCCGAGGTACTTGAACTCCTCCACTTGGGGCAGGATCTCCTCCTTGACCCGGAGAAGGCACTCCATCTTTTTCCGGTTGAGAACCATGGCCTCGGATTTGGAAGTGCTGATTTTCATCCCAGCCGCTTTACATGCGACGGCGAACCAATCCAGTGATCGTTGGAGGTCACAGGCTGATGACGCCAACAGGACCACATCATCTGCAAAAAGCAGAGACCTGATCCTGAGGTCACCAAACTGGACCCCCTCAACACCATGACTGCACCTAGAAATTCTGTCCATAAAAATTAGGAACAGAATCGGTGACAAAGGGCAGCCTTTGCGGAGACCAACCCTCACTGGAAACGAGTTCGACTTACTGCCAGCAATGCAGACCAAACTCTGACACGATCGTACAGGGAGCGGACGGCCCGTATCAGCGGGCCCGACACCCCATACTCTCGGAGAATCCCCCACAGGACCCCCCAAGGGACATGGTCGAATGCCTTCTCCAAGTCCACAAAACACATGTGGACTGGTTGGGCAAACTCCCATGCACCCTCGAAGACCCTGCTGAGGGTGTAGAGCTGGTCCACTGTTCCACACCCAGGACGAAAACCACATTGCTCCTCCTGAATCCGAGGTTCGACTATCCGGCGGACCCTCCTCTCCAGTACCCCTGAATAGACCTTACCAGGGAGGCTGAGGAGTGTGATCCCCCTATAGTTGGAAACACCCTCCGGTCCCCCTTCTTAAAAAGAGGGACTACCACCCCGGTCTGCCAATCCAGGGGCACCGCCCCCAATGTCCACACAATGTTGCAGAGTCAAGTCAACCACGACAGCCCTACAACATCCAGAGCCTTAAGGAACTCTGGGCGGATCTTATCCACCCCCGGGGCCTTGCCACCGAGGAGTTTTTTGACTACCTCAGCAACTTCAGCCACGGAGATATGAGAGCCTATCCCCAGGTCCCCAGGCCCTGCTTCCTCATTGGAAGGTGTGCTTGTGGGATTGAGGAGGTCCTCGAAGTATTCCTTCCACCAATCCACAACATCCCGAGTTGAGGTCAGCAGCACACCATCACCACTATACACAGTTTTGACAGTGCACTACTTCCCCTTCCTCAGACGCCTGATGGTGGTCCAGAACCTTTTCGAGGCCGTCCGAAAGTTGTTCCCCATGGTCTCACTGAACTCTTCCCATGCCCGGGTCTTTGCCTCGGCAACCGCCGTAGCTGCACTGCCGGTACCTTTCTGCTGCCTCAGGAGTCCCACAGGCCAGTAAGGCCCGATACGACTCCTTCTTCAGCCTGACGGCATCCCTCACCGCTGGTGTCCCCCAGCGGGTTCGGGCATTGCTGCCACAACAGGCACCAACCACCTTGCGGCCACAGCACCGGTCAGCCGCCTCAACAATGGAGGCATGGAACATGGTCCACTTGAACTCAATGTCCCCCACCTCCCCGGAAAGTGGTCAAAGCTCTCCCGGAGGTGTGAGTTGAAGCTCCTTCTGACAGGAGACTCTGCCAGGCGTTCCCAGCAGACCCTCACAATACGTTTGGGTCTGCCAGGTCTGTCCAGCATCCTTCCCCACCAATGGAGCCAACTCACCACTAGCTGGTGATCAGTTGACAGCTCTGCCCCTCTCTTCACCCGGGTGTCCAGAACATGCGGCCGCAAATCCGATGACACAACCACAAAGTCGATCATCGATCTGCGGCCTAAGGCGTCCTGGTGCCAAGTGCACATGTGGACGCCTTTATGCCTGAACAAGGTGTTTGTTATGGACATTCTAAGACGAGCACAGAAGTCCAATAACAAAACACCACTCGGGTTCACATCGGGGGGGCGTTCTTCCCAATCAGATCTCTCCAGGTCACACTGTCATTGCCAACGTGAGCATTGAAGTCACCCAGGAGGATGAGGGAGCCCCCAGAAGGAGCACTCTCCAGCACTCCCTCTAAGGACTCCAAAAAGGGTGGATATGCTTGAACTGCTGTTTGGGCCATAGGCACAAACAACAGTCAGGATCTGTCCCCCCACCCGAAGGCGAAGGGAGGCTACCCTCTCATCCACCTGGGTAAACTCCAATGTACAGGCACTGAGCTGGGGAGCAACCAGAATTGCCACCCCTGCCCGTCGCCTCTCACCATCGGCAACTCCAGAGTGGTAGAGAGTCCAACCCCTCTCAAGAAGACTGGTTCCAGAGCCCTTGCCGTGCGTCGAGGTGAGGCCGACTATAGCTAGTCGGAACTTCTCAACCTCGCGCACCAGCTCAGGCTCCTTTCCCACCAGAGAGGTGACATTCCATGTCCCTAGAGCCAATTTATGCAGCCGGGGATCAGACCGCCAAGGTCCCTGCCTTCGGCCGCTACCCAACACACAATGCACCCGACCCCCTTGGCCCCTCCTGCAGGTGGTGAGCCAACGGGAAGGGGGTCCCATGTTGCCTTTTCGGGCTGTGCCTGGCCCGACTCCATAGCCAGAGGTCCGGGCACCAGGTGCTCGCCAACGTGCCCCACCCCCAGGCCTGGCTCCAGGAGGGGGCCCCGGTGACCCGCATCCGGGCAAGGGAAACGTAGGACCAATGTTGTTTTCCATCATTAGGGGGTCTTGGGCTACGCTTTGTCTAATCCTTCACCTAGGACCTGTTTGCCATGGGTGGCCCTATCAGGGGCATAAAGCCCCAGACAACGGAGCTCCTAGGATCACTGGGACACGCAAACCCCTCCACCACGATACAGTGGTAGCCCAGGAGGGGCATTACAGTCTTTCAGTTATCAAAATACTATGCCGTTGTGTATTAATGACACTTCAACAGCATGACATTTCCCAAGATTTTTCCAACATTTCATAATAGGATTGTACCGCTATACCTACACCTGGGCTGTGAGGGTAAATTTCTGGAGAAATATGGAAATATATTTGTAAAACAGATTTCCATTAGTTCAGAATATATATCTGCATGCTTTAGTCAGATTTTTTAAACAGATTTCTCAATGGACTGTGTTCCAATAGTCTGTTCTTTTCATGTCATATTATATACATTGGATTGCCCTGTCTACGGTGTTATATGGTAGAGTGTTTATCCAATCATATTTCAGTTAGCTTGTGTTGTCAGGTCCTGAAATTTGAAATCTGCCTAAGACCTTCTGAATCAACTGAACAGATTCCAGTGTGCTGTAAGTGAAGGTCATTTACACACACCTCTTGCAAGCGCCAAGACACATTCATAATTGTGGTGAGCCATAAATGTTTGCCATGCAGATGTCCGAGTAAACCAGGAACCAAGACAAAAGGAACAACATTTTTTGCTGTCCACCCCCACCAGACAGCCACATAACTCTGCATTACAGTCCATCAATGAAGGTCAGCCAGGGAAAATCATGGCAGTCTCTTTCAACCTTCACCAGTGTCCTTTATCTTAAACCTAGAGATCTCCGACTCTCCTCCAGCCAGGCCAACTGCTGACTGATGTCTGTGTCACTGTGTTAGAGCTCCCTGACATTGGAGCCATTGTGAGAGTGTAGATCAAGGTCTGGTTCACAGAAGTGAAGTGGCTGGAAAGCAAATGGGGTGGTCAGGTCTCCCCCAGGTGCCATGATGGCAGTAGGAATTCCTATAACTGTTTGCATACACATGTGCACATGAGAGTAGGTGGCACTAGGGGCCCAATGTTTCTGCATTAAGGTTAGGTATGAGTGAAATGCATCCATGTTAGTGTGAGTGCTTTCATTTCCACTGCACACAGTCACACAGTCATAAGGGTACAGTTTCAGGGACCACTGACTGGGACACCTCATTCTGTCATTTTCAATAGGAAGTCGATGTAGGATAGGAGGCCCAACAGCAGTTGTTGGGCCTCCACTGGCTTCCCGGCTTCCCCACCGGCTGTTGTTACTGATCTGTAACAATGGTGTCTAAAATGATGAACAGTCCACGTCATTACCCATAGCTCATTGTCATATGTAGGCCACTATCATTTTGCTGCAGTGAGTGAGTGAATAGCATGAGCCATCAAGTTCTCCAGACCATCAGTATCCTGTGCCAGCACCACCTTCTATACAAGCACTGCTAGAGCAGAGGAGACATACTTTACTTTTTGGCAAAAGCATCTACTGACATTAACATGTCCAAAAGGTTCATGAAATATCCTTACAGACAGCCCTAAAGTAGTGCCATGGCAATTAACTATAGAAGCATATGATCAAGAAATACTGTAGGTACATTCTGCTAAAATAATGAGGAATTGACACTGTGAGATTAGTATGTACCACTATTTTAGCAGCACATATTGTTAGACCACACAAAGCATACCAAATAACTTCACACATCATAAAGTCCAAAATGCCTATGAACTACTTCTTAAATTATCCCCAAAGTATTATTAGTATTATCCATTTTTAGATACTGAATAATTAACATCATATTAATATGACTTTGCCATTTCTGTCAAACTAAATCGCATGTCATTTTCATCTGGTGTATTGTAAAATGTTAAATATATTTGAATTGGTCTGCTGTATTATCCTTCCCTGGTCTACACACCAGCCACAGAACTAAGTGATGCCAGAAGTACAATATTATTAGAATCTTCTGTAATTAAATTCTATTATTTGTAATGGCTGAAATGTATGTTTAATCTTTATCAACTATAGATTATTTATCAATTTAAATCATGTATAAATTAAACAAGTGACAAACAGAGGATGAAAATACCTTTTAAACTGATGTTTAGGGTGACAAAAAAATGTGTCACAATATGCCCCCATTAATGAACCATGAGTAAATCTTTGTGATGTCAAAAATAAATGGGGGAGAGGTTTAAAAACAGGTGGGATAATAACAAAAATCTAAAAAAACAAAAAATATTTTTTGTCAACACAATACATACCAGCATATAGATATAAATACACACCCTCAACACGCACAGGCAAAGACCTGAACTATTCTGTCACCCTGCAAGATTATTTTTATGTAAAAAGCCTGTTGTTGCCTAGGACTCTTTAATTACATACCACTCTCCCCCAACTAGTGATTAAAAGCTATGATGAATGTGTTAATACTGTCACTTAAGGATGCCTCAGTGCAAAACTAATTACATGGCGATTCATGTCTTATGCAAAATGCATTTGATATAGTCCTCACAGCCACATGCCATAACTGTGGAAGTGCTTCTGTTATTTCTCCGGTGATGAGCTAACTTCTCTGCTGATTGAAACATTTCATGTGGCTTAGCCAAGTGTTTAAAACAGATTATCTGACTGACAGTTAAGGTAAAATTCAGCTCTAATAAAATGGTTTAGCAGTTTGTGTCACTAAGATTTTTAGTGACATTCAAAATGTTGAATCTTCCAAAGGTTTTTCCACAAATATGGGTCAAATTTTCAGTACAAAATCATCAAATTATCTCAAAAAATATTCTCTATTAATTGTATTTTCAGAGAGGTAGATATTAAAAGAGGTCTCATACGAATGGTTTCTTTGTGTGTGTGTGTGTGTGTGTGTGTGTTTGTGAGTGTGTGCGTGCGCGCGCGCGATTATAATTGCCACAGCTCTAGCTGGGGCTGTGGGCTGAGTAATTGCCTGTCTTGGTCGAGAGAAATTGCAGTACCACACTAAAGTCAAGCACTCTCTTCCTGCTGTAGACCTTATTTGGATTCCACATAGTTAGCTAGCAAGCTAACATCAGCCTCAAGGCTCTATTATTCATGGCTTGAGAGATTGCTCTTACTAAAAGCATTGGAACTGGGCCAGGTGGTAATGGAGTGACAATTGGGAGGTTGATCCCTACCTCGGAGTAAAGGCAGAATATAAGAAACCTGATCGGACAGAGCTATGAGGAGAAGAGCAGTTTTAACAGAAGTTAAGTAATGTTTCAGTTGGATTAGGACAGAAAAATTAAGACACTTGAGAGGTGAAAAGGTGAAACAGGAATTCAGCTGGACTAATGTCAGGCTATTTCAGGAAAAGAAAACATGAATATAATGTAGTAAAGCCAATTTCACTTTTAAACAAATCAAGAAAACTGTTGTCCTCCTATCTGCTTCCATGTGCATGGCCAGATAAGGTTGCATTAATTAAAATCTTCTACTCTTCTACTCTACCCCCCCAGTATCTGAAACTGGAACAGAAATCTGTAATCTGCAATTGGAAAAGCTGTACTTAACCAAATGCAGTGTCAGCTGAGGGGTGACAAAAAACAGTTGCCTGGATCTGCCTGTCTCTTTAACGTCTCTTGATTTTGGCCCCGAAGTGTTTGTTTATTCCTGTGCTGTGCTTCTGTGGATCTAATTGACATTATAGTGTGTAATAGTGTTTAATGGACAACTGTAAAAATGGTGGAACTGTCATTGTTTTGAGTTTTTTGTTATATCATCTACATTGTTAGCATAATTATAACATTAAGATTATTGAGTGCAATTTCAAAATAAACAAAAAAATAAATAAATTTAAGAATGAAAAACTTATGAATTCCAAATTGATTCCCTCTGCAAAACGTTGATTGATTCTAACCATTTGATATTTCTGCTTTGTACCAAGGAAAAAAATAATTGATTCATTTCCCTAAGCACAATTCTCAAATACTGCTACCAGCTTTCAGATATACTGTGGTTAGTGTTGTCAAAAAACTTGACCTGCCTTGAAGTACAAAGTCACAATATGTGACACTGTTAATCATGCAAAACAAAAAGGCCAGATACACACAGTAAATTTAACTTCGTCTATCAAATCATTTTTATTTAAAAAGACTTAAATGTGAAAGTCATCTTCTTTTTTAAGCTCAGCTCAGCAATTGTTTGGAATTAACATGGGTTTGGCAAATATTACAAAATACATAGATAGTACAATACTCTGAATCACAGCTGTTCTGAAGGTAAATAGAGAAGTTTAGTTGGCAGTTATGGAACTCAGCTGCATGATGCCATTTAAAAGTCTATCCCATGGAAGCAATATGACTGTAGTCTTACAATGTAAGATAGTGTTTGTGCTCTGTCTGTATATGAGTCATCGAGTGTCATTTGAAACCCACATTTTAAAACCAGAAACAACAATTGTACAGTGCAATGCACATGCAATTGGTCATCAGGTTACCTTTGAGGCTATTTATATACTTTCTTTATAAAGTAGACAAACAAACCAGTGCTTACCATTGTGAGAAACAGGTTGTGTTTATGTTTTTCCGTCTTTTTTCCTTTTTATAACTGGCTCCCAAAGGAAAGACTACAAAGGGAATAACAGATCATGTGTCTTTAGTATGCAGCATGCCATGGGAACGTGCACATCTGGATGGGGGGGGGGGGGGGGGGGTTGGGGTTGGGGTTGGGGTTGCTGAAGGCTATCCTAACCCCACAAACCCCAAAGTGGACACCCATTTCCCCTGAGCCATCCTATCTCCTTGGGGTAGCTGCCAACTAATTCATATCAATGTCAAAAGGTCCATCTTATCAAATGGGCAGAAGGAGTCATAATTCGAAGGCCTCATTCTAAAATATAAACTATATACTATATGTTAGAATTGGATTTAAATATATCAAATGAACATTGAAGTATTTCAAATCTACAGTATATTTCAATAACAACAGACAGAGATACAAAAACTGTGAGGGGGCTGTCCAGCTGGAGGCAGGGCCCACAATAGAGGAGACTGGAAAAACAACCATGCATGCATCAATGAATGTGAGTTTATTAAAAAAAAACTCTTCAGCAAGCTAAATCCAACTGAAAAAATACTAAGTACAAAAGGCAAAAATAAAACCGCTGGATACTTCAGGGTGGAATAAAATCTCAAAACAGCAAACGCTGAAGACTGGCTCTGTCGATGAGGTGCTCAAAAAATATAGAAAATTCATGAGAAAAATGCACAAAGAAAATAACATGAGACTATTGCTGGCACAGACTGTAATGTGGAATTCTTGACTACAATATATACCATACATTATAATACAAACCAGTTTATGATTGTATGATTTTTCTCAATAGCTTTAATTGTTTGGCATACCAGTTATTCAACTGATTAAAAATAGGTAAAAATAATAAAATAAGTGGTTAAGATTTTTGGCACTGTGAAGCTGAGCACTGTTGTGTCACGTAGTGAGATTTGCTTTGCACCTTCCAATCAGACTAACTAGAGTCGAGGGAGCACCAAGAACAAAGTATTTAGGAAGGTGCTACATATACAAGAAACTGTAATCACCAAATTAGTAGATCATCTGGTCCCCCTACTTTGTAGAGTGCATAGTCAAACTGTGGGATGGATCATGTTACTGTTGAAGCAAAAGCTTCCAAAAGACCTTTTAGAAAATTTAGAAAAGTCTGACAATAAGTAGTTATTATATTATATGGGCATATAATTCAAGGTTTAAGGTTTGGGTTTTTTCCGCTGCTAGGGATGCTGCTTGTGTAACTGTTTTCTTTTCCAGAATGTTTTTTCATCGGTAATTGTTAGTTCTTAACTGTGTTAGGTCCTAACTGTGCATGTTATCTCAGCTTAGTTATTTTACTCATAAACAGCTGTCTGATGCATGGGAAGATGTAGACAGCTGTTGGATAGAATAATTGATAGAATTCAGACGCGAATCTGCGACATTCCGTCCATCCTGTCAGAGTTTATTTCACTATATGATCCCTTACTTACATCTATTCTGTAAAAGTCATGTCTGGTTTGTATGTTCCACTCATTAGAGCATCCATACACGGCAGAGATATCCAGCATCCTTTTTTTTAGTTTTGTCATAAGCTTGTCTGCTAAAAACATGAAGGAGAAGTTGTATTTGGATAGTAATACCAGCATTGTTGAAATGATCGAGCACTCTGCTTCAGTATATTTGTACAATATTTAAAAAATCAAACCATTTCAAAATCAATCCAAAATCCAGCGAATCATTCTTCTTTTGAGATTGTGGGGTACAACTTTCCTTTGTAAATGTACATGCACTGCTGCCTTTGCCATCCCTGTATGAAGATGGTGCCACTTTATGAATTTCCCTCTATACTCCATGTAGTTGTCTATGTATATATATCTATGGTATATACCCCAAAGTGAAAAAGCTGCTATCTATTGTTCTGCCCATATAGCAAGACATGATTGACCTCTTTAAAATTACACAGTGTCAATATTGTTTTCCATGAGTACAAAAGATTTATATCCACACATATAAACGAAATATACATTTTTCCATCCATCTCTCTGTATGCTTTGTTTCACATTTTCACCCCACCCCCTCCTCTTTCTTTCTAGCCCACCCTCTCATTTTTCCTCCCTGACTGGTTGTGAGGAGAGCAAATCCCTCATGGATTTCTGGAGGGTATCACCATGGAGACGGGCTCTGCCACACGTGTCTGTAAATCCACCAGCTGTGTAGGGGGCACAGTTAGAGGTGGTGCATTTCCTCCACCTCTATTCAACTGAGCGAACAGTGAATGAGATGCAAGAAGAATCTGAGGGGGATTTCAAAGGACTGACATTAGAAATTACTTTAATTTCCCAGAATTTATTGATGAAATCAAAATACTACATTTTGTATGTTAAAAAGTAATATACGTTTTTGGTTTTGGTGTAAGTAGTGCTGTTTAAAGGAATTGTCATTCAAAATATTGAATATTGACTTACAACAGTAGTAGCAGGAGGAATTTTAAATGAAATTCAAACTTGTTAAAATTGGAATTACTTTAGTTTGATAGTTGACCTTTATAATGACTTTAAAATATATTTAAGTTTTGTGTTCATACTTTCTCATAATATACTAAAAATGAAAATTAAATTATGAAATTGTGTTTATAATTAAATTAAGCTGGACATAAAAATAATTGCTATTGACAATGGCTACTTATTATCAAAAATGATTAGCCCAAGTTGGGGCTAGAAATACTAAAATACTCTTAAAATACACAAATTGGCCAGGTCATTGATATATTGAGCACTTGCAGTACATGTGGAATTAGGGGTGTCTGAAAACGTGTTCTCTTCTGTTAATGGACTCCTCTGCTATTCGCAGTTTGTCCACATCAAACAGTATGTAGTGTCCGTCAGTGAACCTGACACCAGAACACCTTAAGTTGATTTTTGTGTGTGTGTCTGTGAATATATTAGCATGTATTGATTAAAATACACTTAAATCTTGTTTCTTTTCATTTGTTGACTGCATTGTCTCTTTTGGGGTCACAGGGAGGTTACAAGAGCCGACCTATTTGCATATGGCCCAAGGCAGGGTACACCCCAGAATGAGTTGCCAGCTCATCCCAGGTTCTATATGAGCATTTGGGTTCAAATTATTGAGTATTTCATTTTGCAACATAGCAATCCTCTCACATTTTTCTTGCTGGTGGATAAATACAACAAGTAAATATCATATTAACAATAAATATGGGAAATATTCACTCTGTTTGCAAGCTGCAATAAACCCACTAGTGTGGCCTGCCAAAGCTGGTGCACAATCATTTATGAGGAAGCTTGAAGAAGGGAAATTTGTTGTTTTCATGTCCATGAAGTGTTCAAAATAGCTTTGTTTCTTGTGTGCCCTTTAAAAAGAGAAACATGACATCCTTCTTTAACTGCACTTCAGTATCTTCCACAATTCCCTCACACTCGTGTAACATTATTAACTTTCAACAACATTCTTTATTTTGTTTTTAAACTCTCCAAAAAGTTCATTGGCAGCCTCAATGAAGTCTTCCCTAAACAACTTTGCCCTCCTTGAAAGACTTGGCAGGAATGTGAGCAACTCAATAAAATGCCATGGTAACAGCCTAACCCTTTGTGTTTTGTCTGGTGAAACCAGACAGCTGTGCTGTCACTTTCTGAGAGTGTGATGCAGTTTTAGCTGGAAAATCCGTCTCTTAGGAGAGTGCCCTTCTTTGGTATGGCCATACCGACTTTGCAGACGAGACAGATGGGCCTTGATTTTACGTAGAAAAAAGTAATCTCCTCTTTTTGCATCCACCATCCTCGCATGTTTTTGCTGCTAACTAGAGAGTGTCTTGGTGACATTGACTGGTTGGGGACCATTGTCTTATGCTATATGGTATATTAAGTGTCTATAATTCATTATATGTGGTCACCGGTGTGTCCTTTTCTGTTTTCTACTCATTTTCGGTTCAAAGAAACGCATCACATGCCCATGACACTGATTCATTCTGCTAGTGGGGAGAGCCTCCCTTAAATTTAGTTTTAGTTGTTCTATATCTGTGTCTCTCAATTTGTTTTTTGCTGGTGGTTGTTTTTGTCACTGTAACAAGGTCTACAACTGTTAACTCCTTAATGTGATCACCAGGTTCAAACCTGGAGAGAATATCTTTATGTTGTTGGGTGAACACTATGTTTGACAAGTATTTCACTCACTTGAAATGTACAATCTTCAAAAATAAGAAAAATGTAAAATCATGAATAAGAAAAATGAGTTATGACCAATGAATGTAAAATGCTAACAAACAAATGTTTGTTTCACAAAATTTACAATGAATACACAACTGCTAAAGTACCAAAAAGAAATTCTAATTCTAATTTAGTGTTAAGCAATGGGGATTCCTGCAAAGCAAAAGAAATCAGCTCTTTCAGTCCAAAAATTTAGCTTGTTTTTTTTCCTGTATCTGTATTTTCTATATGATCAAATTCCTCTGCATTCTATGCAAGTAGTGGTGCTTAACATATCACACTAGCATTTGTGGCTATTAGCTAAAGGTTGCTTTGTCACCTCTCTTCTGCAGTGTGAATGGCTACCCACTGGCCAAGAAGAGAAAGAGGGTAGACAGACAAACCCCTGATAACTATCCAAAGAGGAGCAGCTACCTAGATGACATGCATAACTCAACCATGGAGGAGTGGTATGACACAGATGGAACAGAGGACATGGATGACCGGGAGGAAGAAGAGGTTGAGAGAGTGATAGAGGAGGAAGAAGGAGAAGTGGAAGAAGAAGGGGTGGAATTGGAGGGCTACATGGACTACAATGGGCAATTGGTACATGAAGAGGATGAGGTGGAGAGAGGGCATGAAGATAGTGAGGAAGATTATGAAGAAGAGCAAATAGAGGTGGAGCAGGAAGAAAGTGAGGAGGAAAGGGTGGATGAAGAGGAAGAAACAGTAGAGGAGGTGAAGTATGACGAAGGAGAAGAAGAGGAAAAACAACAAAGTCATGGGCAAGGTGAGATCACTTTGTCAACGTATCATAGTAAATCAGAAATAAATTAACATTTTGACATGTATTCCAATTTCATGTATCTGTAATTTTCAATGATAGATACATGTATGTAATCATGCTCTTTGCAATTTTCATTCAAAAATGATGGATTTTGGTGCAGCCCTGTATTTGCAAGAGAGACAAGTTTCTTTAAAACTTGTTCAACAAATGCCTCATATTATTTATGCAATGCTGTTGTCAAGCCAGAGGAAAATACTTTCAAGAAGGAAAACTCAAATACCTAATAACTATCGTAAATGTATTCTGATATGTGTTGTATATCTTAATCATGTACATCAATTTTAATCTGCCTTATAAACACTATTTTTGAAGTGTAATGGGCATTCAACATCCTTACTGTAATTTAAACAATGAAAAATCTGCAGTTACTTAGAATAATGACATAAGCAAAACTTACCTTCTTTTAGAACTTTTAAGAAGGGATTACATTATTTTAACAACTAAAATTTCATGCTAATAGTCTCATCTTCATATATTTTAAAATCCATTAACATCATAACTATTGTAAAAATGAAATGGCTACACTTTAAATAAGATATTCACCAGAATACCTTTTTTAGTGTTTTCTAGGTTTAATGCTCCATTTTTTGATTTTATGAGTGGCATCAAAGCCATAACCTCACCCCTTCATACCTGACTGAACTCCTCCACTTAAACACACCCAGTCGAACTCTTAGATCATCATTCTTCTTCAGCTTCATTCATTCTCCAGCATGCATGACCATCATGGAGGCCAAAGCCTTCAGTCACTCAATCCTTTGCCTCTGTAACTCCCTTCCACTGAACATTCATCAACACATTGATTATTTTTGAATCAGCCCTCAAAACCCACCTGTTCAAACGAGCATACTAACTATGGCACCTTTCAGTTAGGTTTTTTTTTTTGCCAATGTTTTGACTTGTTTTCTACTGTTTGTTTTATCTGTTCTGCATGGTATCCTTGGATGTTATAACTAGATGTGTTGTTGAAGCCATATGCCATTAAGTTGTAAATATGTTATGTTGCACATCTGCTGAGCGCTTGCAGTATCACAAGGTGTTGTTGTTAATAACAACAACAACAACAATAATATTCCAGGCCTGGTATAATACTATTACTACTACTACTACTAATAATAATCCTAATTATTTAAAAATATATATATATTATTACTCCACTCTCGCTGGTAGATTAGGGATTGTGTTCTGATCTGGTCTTTGGTCTGAGGTTCATAAAAAGTGTCAAGTGATAGAAAAGAGATTTTCTTGTGTGTGTTGTATGTGTATGCATTTTAGAGATGGTTTTTATATTGTAACATATGAAGAAACAGTAAAATAAAGAGTCTGACAAATTTCAAGTTTATTTCGGTTTGTTGTGTTGATTGGCCATGTAGATGGTCAGTTCTTCTGAATTGTTATTTGTTGCTTCAAACTATATGTCTTGCAACATACAGATGGTTCCATTGGTTTTGGCATCCTCTTTGTTTCACTCTTTTGTCTTTATTTGGGAATGATTTTGGAAAGGCTTCTCAGGCACTAAAGAATCAATGACATCTTCTGTGTAGAGAGGGGTTATAGGCTAAATCTTCAAGTAGCACATTCCTATAAGAATTTTAATGATTTCTTTGCTGTCCAGGGATCCATCAACCATATAAATGAGGACCTTGATGAAAAGTTAAATAAGCTTAGTGATCACCAATTACTGAAGTTTTTCTCAGGATCCCTGTTGTGGGCCCTTTAGGTTTGTAACCAACCTATAATAACCTATACATGCATATTTACACTGGTTATGCACAAGGTTCCAGGTTATAAATATGACTAGGTCTGACATTTTCTCTGCATAGGGTTAGATCAATTATGTTTTTCAAGACTAATTAGTTAAAGGGTCTTTTACTAGGTCCAATGAAACCAGAAAAAAAAGGAATCCTGTCCATGGCTACACTTTAAAGCATGGATCCAATATTTTGTATCATATCATACACAAGTGTGATCACCAGCAATTGTGTGTGTGTGTGTGTGTTATCTTAGTTCACCTAAGTGATGCTTGATGGCAGTCATATAGATAGCCGTGATAATGGAGATGCCTAAGCTAATAAAAAGCTAATAAAAGGGGAACCAACGGCAAAGACAGCAGTTGTAAAGGTTGAGGGGTGGGCGGTAAAATCATTCCAACCAACCAATTAGGGTTAGGATCTGTGATTTCTGCGATAACTTCCAATGGTAAACCAATTAGCTGAAAGAGTTTTTATTAGTGTGCGAATATCAGTTATATGAAGCTATATAGCCTATATATTTTCATTTGGTACACCACAGAGAATATTTTGTTGGTGACAAAGTGAAGCAGTAACTTGTGAACAATTCTTCCTGTGCCTGAGCTGGTCTTTCCCATTGGCTGGACAAAGATGTAGTAGCACACTTTGTACCCCATTTGGAGTTCATTTGGTTATAACAGGCCTTTCATCCTTTGAAACGTATATCCAGGTGGTTTTTGGGCCAAGGCAAAGGTGGCCCTGAAGTGTTTGTTCAGATCAGTCATATACTGGTGGGTTGTATATGCCATGAAATTAAGTAATCACCTGGTTGGTAAAGGAGGTGGAGAGGGAGAGTCATTTGTCTCTAATGAGTTAAAGGGGCAATCCCTTTTGTCTCCTGTAGGCTTGCTCTGATGGCAATCAAGACCAGTAGCAGTTAAACATCCCAATTATTTTGACTGGCTGCCACGTATTTCTTAAGGGTGATTAGCTTGTTTGGCTCATTCTACTTGACCAGAGGCTCAAGGGTAATGGCTGATGCAGAGTTTAGCCTTCACACTTAACACTTATCAGCTGTGAAATGTGTTTCTCTGTCTGGGTCGATGGGATTCATTAAGAGGACTCCAGCAATTTGAGGTTAGTTTAGAGCCAATGTTTTAAGTGAAAAGAAATAGGCAGAGGTTGACAGACCTGAGCCCAGATCTTTGCCAGTTTGAAGTTGATCAGAATTTTGACTCGTTTAAGAAGGGCAAAAGTCATTGGCCCAGTGGTTAGTTGCTCCACCAGCATTTCTGTTAATATGGTCCCTGAAGGAGCATATGGTTGAACACCTAGAATACTGTTATGGAGTTTTGAAATATTTGATTGCAGTGATATAAGCAGCTGTATCAAGAACTGCTTCATGTGCAATGAAATTTTCAAGCACTGTGGATTGATAGACTTTTTGAACAAAGCCTTTATCCTTAAAAACACACAAAAAAATTTCAACAACACTAGGGACAACAACACTAGGGAGAAGATATTTATTGCCCTCTATTGACTTGTCATGATCATTGTAGTAAGTGGTTAAGATCTGGTTCTGTGGGAGAAACAGTTCTGGTTTATTGTGTCCCCAGCAACGTTCATTAACCTTCTCTTGAGATGGATTGGAGATGTTGTTTGAGAGTGATGTTTGGAAGCTGTTTCTTTTACCAAAAAGGCATAAGCATTGTGTTTTGCACTTCATGCACGTCATTGAAAAGACATTTAATATCTTCAAGGTCTCTATTGCTAAGATAGGATGGTTTGAATTATCGATCGTATTAGCTCCATTTGTTTGATGTGAGAAAATTTAAATCACCTTTAAAAATAAATTATCCATCAAGCAACGATTAACTAGTTAATTAATTTTGATTTTTTTCTTAAAATATAATTGCATTTTATAAGAGTTATTGAGGTATATAATTCAATTCAAATCATATTTATTTATATATTTGTTCCAATCAAAAATGTCTCTAGACCATTTAAAGAATCCTAGGGTGTGACCCCCAACAAGCAACAGGAAGGAAAAAACTCCCCTTTAATATGAAGAAACCTTGAGCAGGACTGGGCTCATGGAAGAGGACCCTCCTGCTGATCACCAGCTGGGCAGAGAAGTAGGAGAGAGAATAGGCATAAATGATCCCCAGTTGATCTGGCTGAAAATGAAACAACTCAAATTCCTTTTATCTGGTTAATTTGTTTAGGCAGTGACAGATAGGGCTTTCAAAATATTGTAGTGTTGTTATGATGATTAAGATGTAAGAATGAGACAACAAACTCACAGGGGGAAGCAGTGTGGATACACACAGGCAACTGGCATAAGCGAAAAAAGGCTTTCAGTCTAGAGGTCCTGCTTTTCATGTTTTTGTACCACTGACCTGAGGGTAGAAAAGCGAACAGTTTGTGCCGGGGTGGCTGAGGTCTTTGAGGATGGAGGTAGGTCTTCTGTGAACTCTATGCTCATAGATTCTTTGCAGAGAGGGCAGTTTAGTCCTGGTGATTTTGAGCAGTGTTCACCACTCTGCAGATGTTTGCAGGTCATTGCACTAGCGCTGCCGTACCAGACGGTGATACAGTTGTCAGGATGCTCTCAACAATGAAGCTGTAAAAGTTGCTGAGGAGTTTTGATGACAGGTAAAGAAAAGGTAAAGCCACTGTTAGGCCTTCTTGACCAGTTGGTTTGTGTTAAATGTCCAAGTAAGATCCTCATTGATGTGTACTCCTAGGTACCTGAACTTGCTCACCATCTCCACTTCAAGCTCTGAGACATATAGTGGCCAGTCACAATCAAGAAGGCATTCACTTATGCTGAGATGTAGACAGAGTGTAAATAGATTGTGAGTGAGTTTCTTGGGAATGATGATGTTATAAGCAGAACTGTAGTTTACAAAGAGCCTTCTCATATAGTGGAGAGTAATGGTATCTGAGGTAGACCTGTTGTGCCAGTAGGCATACTGCAGAGGGTCTAGGGTGAGCGTGTGAGCCAATACCACTCTCTCAATACATTTTATTATGATTGGACTTAGCGCTATTGGCCTGTAGTTACAAAGACTGGTGTGGGGCGGTTCTTGGTAGGGAGTTTAATTAAATAATTAAATCCTCTATAATTTTCTTTATTCATCATCAATCTTTATCATCATCAATCTTTATTTATTGCGCCATCCTTGACGAGACCTCATACATTTTCTATGCAACATGATTCTCATCTGGCTGAGTATCTTTCTTTTTTTCCCACTGTACTTAATTTTGTACATAGACTCACAATTCAGGACACAATCTGCTGTTAAGACTCTCAAAGTAAATTATGAGGGGAAGCAAAGAGTTCCTTATCCAATTTAGGTGGACCCAGCCCAGAAATCTGATTTGCTAGTGAAACAGAATGTGGAAATGAGATTATATTTGTTCTATTTTTTCCTTTACAGAGGATGATGAGATGAGCTCTGCTGAAAGGGTCAAGGCCAATGGTGAAGCTCGGAGCAGCACTGGAAAATCAGGCCCACTGACCGAGAAGGATGACAACAACAATGACGAGTATGACAATTATGATGAACTTGTGGCTAAGTCACTACTAAACCTGGGAAAGATTGCGGAAGATGCTGCAAATCGAGCCATGACAGAATCTGAAATGAACAGCAACTTGTCCAATACGGAGGAAGACGAGGAAGATGATGAAGATGAAGAAGAAGATGACGAGGATGATGATCGTGAAGAAGATGATGAATATGATGATGATGATGACGATAATGATGAAAATGAAAATGGAAAGGGGGTCGAGATTCAAGGTAGTGATCTCCGTCTGAATGCTGACAGTGATGTGGTTCGAGAGACAGTGGACTCCCTTAAACTGCTGGCACAAGGTCACGGTGCAATGTTGGCTGAAAATGTAGATGGACAGGAGTTTGCAGATGACGCAGCAAAGACTGTGAATAAAAATGATTATGCTCACAATGGTGCAAATTCACATACTGTGGGTAATAAGCAAGTTATGTCCATTTGTAGTGGACAAATAGAAAAAAGTGATGAGGAAGTCTGTTTAAGTAGTCTGGAGTGCCTACGGAATCAATGCTTTGACCTAGCTCGGAAACTAAGTGAAACAAAGACAACTGATCAAAATGGCTCATTCCAACAAAATCATTTTTCATGCGGGGATTCCAATCAGCCAACCCAGCACAGCTCTGGGGATTATCAACACAGCCAAACAAATGGACGGAGTCTTAATAGGAGCTATTCTGACATGGACAATCTCATGAAGCTGGAGGAGCAGTTGAGCCCACGCTCCAAGGCCTTCACAAGCTGTGCACAGGATGGAAGGTGTCACAAGAACTTTGATGAGGACACAGCATCTGTGGCATCAGATCGGTCGGAAGAAATGTTTGACATGACAAAGGGTAACCTTTCCTTATTGGAAAAGGCAATTGCACTAGAGTCAGAACGTGCCAAGGCAATGCGCGATAAAATGGCAGCTGATCCTACCCGAAGAGACAGAGGTAGATATAGTCATGGAGATAATGGTTCACGGCAATCCTATGGTGTGGACCGGAAGTCCAGATTTCCAGATGGTATGAAGAAACCTTTCTACCTTAAAGGTAAGTGTTTTTATTCACATTTCCCAGTTCAAATCATGCTTATTTTGAACACACATCTAACTCACTGTACTTCCGGAATATTATGTAATAGTTTGGACAGCCTTCGTGCTATACTATCACCCCAGAACAACCTCTTTTAACCAATGTAGAAATTCGCTTCTTAGTAGATGTAGGAATAGCAAAAGTGGCTTATGTTATTAAAATAGGCCAGCATTGAAACATCAGAGAACTGACTTCTCAGACATAAGTAATAGCAATCTGCACCATACATCTCATCCCCTTCATTCAGCTTGCAGTAAAACTGCATATGTTTAAACTCAACTGTAACACCAAAATCATTTGGACTTGGGTATAATTTAGGGTACCTTTTTAAAAGAATTAATATTTTGATAAAAATTTTATATACCACCTTTCAAAACCAAGTTAAAAAATTCTTAATGACAAAAACAATGCAATAACATTGAGGGACAACAAAATGCAATCAAAATTTGAAATTTAAAATAGATGAAACAATGCAAGAGAGTGATTTTTAAGATTTAAAAGTGGACACTGAGTCGACCTCTCTGAGAGGTCCAGGCAGGAAGTTCCACAGTTGAGGGATGCGAGCAGCAAATGCCCTGTCTCTTTTGGTGATCAGGCAAGTATTGGGACCCCTAAGGAGGTCCTTGCTGGAGGTTAACAGGCAGCAATCTGCATCATAGGGTGTTAACAGATCACGGATATAAGTGAAACCCTGGCCATTTAAATCTTTGAAACAAGTAGTATAATCATAAAATCAAGTCTTAAGTAAAGGACACCAATCTTTGCTGGCTTTCACTGGTATTTTACCATTGAAGGTCGGTAAGGGTTGATATGATTTGGTCTCTTCTCCAAGGCTACATTCAATCTACAGGCAATAATGCTCAATTCTGATTGTTTTTTGTTTGCAGAACACCACATTGAACAACTCATATGACCCACATGCTCAGTTAAACATTAATGATGTCACAAATAGAACAATACTTTTGGGATGTGGTAGAATAGCAAATTTACATCATGGATGTGCAGCTGAGAAATCTGTAGCAACTGCCTGATGTGACCATTTCCATATGGAACAATATCTCTGAGCAATGTTTCCTACACCTTGTTGAAACTATGCCATTAAGAATTAAGGCAGTTGAGAAGGCAAGATCAGGTCCAACAGTGAGTGTATTTTTTTCTACAATTGTAGTCTGCTGATGAGAATTACATATGCTATAAAATAGTCAGCACAAGTGCAACTAAAAAGCACTAATACATTTAAATGAATTCTATGGGTTTTTTTTGCACAATAGTAACTGGAGAAATTACCATTCAACACATGTATTATATCTGAACTACATTACAATCAATCCATTAATTAATTTGCAAATATTTTATAACTTTATAAATATATTTTTTCAATATTGTACCTCCTTGAACTACCACCTTACTGTGGTGAAGGGGTTAAGTTATTGGGGCCATTATGCCCCTAGTGGAGTCTCCCAGGGAAAACAGGTCCTAGGTGACGGGCCACACAAATTCTGGTTCTGGGCTAATCTTGTCCATAAATAAAAACATGTTCGAATATGAGTTTCCATCAGTGAACCTGGCACCAGGACACCCTAGGCTGTAGCTCGATGATCGACTTTGTTGTCGTCTCATCTGATCTCCAGCTGCATGTCACTTGGGTAAAGAGTGGGCTGAGCTGTCAACCGATAATCCCCTGATGGTGACGTGGAGCTGGTAGTGGTGGAGAAAGTTAGATAGGCCTGGCATACCCAAATGTATTGTGTGGGGCTGTTGGGAACAGCGAGCCCTCTGTCAGGGACAACTTCAGCTCCCACCTCTGGGAGAGCTCCCAGTTTCAAAGGGAGGCTAAGAACATTGAGTTGGAGTGGAGTGTTCTTTGCCTCCTTTGTTGATGACTGTTTGTAGCTGTGGATGCAAGGTCTATGAAGCCAGATGTTCCGGCAAACCCCAAACACGGTGGCGGACACAGGAAGAAAGAGATGCTGTCAAGCTGAAGAAGGTGTTCTATCAGTTCATGCTTGATGAGGCCATGGAAAATAACTATGGGTTGGCCACGAAAGAATTGTGAGGTGGAAGCCTCACAAAAGTACTTATTGAGCTTCATGGTGGCAAGATGTCAGGGCCTAATAAGATCCATTGTGAGTAACTTGAGTTTCTAGATGCTGTGTCGCTATCTTGGTTGACACTCCTCTGAGACATCGTTTGGCAGTCAGGGACAGTGCCTTTGGAGTGGCAAACTGGGGTGGTGTTACCTGATTTTAAAATGGGGGACTGGAGGGTGTGTTCCACCTAGAAGGGGATTGTATTTCTCAATCAATCAATCTTTATTTATATAGTGTCTCTTGCAATCAAAATTGTTTCTAGGCACTTTACAGAATCCCAGGGCCTGACCCCCATCAAGCAATAGTGGCAAGGAAAAACTCCCCTTTAACAGGAAGAAACCTGGAGCAGGACGAGGCTCATAGGGGGGACCATCCTACTGGTGGCCTGCTGGGCAGAGAGGGAGGAGAGGGGGGAGGACAGATAGAACAGAGAACAGGCATAAATCATGCAAATACATTGATTACAACAAGCTGTCAAGAGTTGAGTGGGTCAGTGGGGTCAGAGGTTGGCAGGTCAGCACACAGCTATGAAGGTGACAATACCTGTAGATAGATGCAAAGAGAGAGGGGGAGGAGGGAGAGAATCAGGAAAAAATGTTAATGACACTATCACTAACCTAGTAGGTGAGTATGAGAGGAGAGGAGTTTTTTTGAAGAGGAAGATTTCAAGTTTAATCCCAAAAATAGAGAGGGGGTCAGCCTCCTGTACCGACTGGGCGCTGGTTTCTAAGGAAGGGGGAATAAATCTTGGTCAAAAGTTAATCCAAGATTCCTCACAGAGATGCTAGAGGCTAAAGAGATAATATCTGGAGGTTCAGGACCAAACACCATGACCTAAGTTTTTGCCTGAATTAAGGAGAAGGAAATTTGAGGACATCCAAGATTTTATCTCTTTGAGAAAAGCCTGAAGCTTCACTAACTGCTCTGTCTCCTCTGGTTTCATGGATGAGTATAACTGAGTGTCATCACCATAGCAATTATACTTTATTCCATGCTGTCAAATAACATTTCCAACTGCACAACCTTGTGGAACTCCATGGCTAACCCTAATGTATGAAAAGGGCGGATATGAGCAAACATCGCGGATATGAGCAAACTGGTATCTGTCTGTTAAATATGGTCTAAACCAGTCTAGTGATATTCCTTTAATCCCAATTCCTGTCTCTGGAAAAGGATGCTGTGATCAACTGTATCAAAAGCAGCACTGAGGTCCAGCAGTACCACCATAGAAACCAGTCCATGATCTGAAGCTGGAAGAAAATCATTAGTAACTTTAATAAGTGCTGTTTCTGTGCTGTGGTGAGCTCTAAAGCCTGACTGAAACATCTCAAACAGGCTGTTTCTCTGCAGGTGCTCCAGTAACTGAGTCACCATCACCTTCTCAAGAATTGTGGAGATAAGAGGAAGGTTGGCTATAGGCTTATAATTTGCGAACACACCTGGATCCAGTGATGGTTTTTTAAGCAACGGTTTAATTACTGTCACTTTGTAGGACCGGAATACATACATTGCTAAGGAACAACTGATTCAGTCAAGAACAGAACTGCCTATCATTGGTAAAACATCACTCATCAAGTGTGTCAGGATGGAGATCTTAAAAACATATGGTGGACTTAGATCTTTGAATTAAAGAAAACATCTCAGAAAAATATATAGAGTAAAGGAGTTTAAGGGCTCGCAATGGTATAGCAGCTGGGATGATCTGATTAGCTTTTCCTCTAAGAGTTATAACTTCATCAATGAAGAAGCTTGTGAAGTCTTCACCACTAAGGGAAGAAGGGAAGTCCAGATTTAAAACACTGTGACTCTTGGTTAATTTGGGCACAGTACCGAAAAGAAACCTGGGGTTATTCTAGTTTTCTTCAATAGAAGAAGAAAAAAGGGCTGTACTAGCCTTATGGAGGGCCTTTTTTTTATATAAGCTAACAGTCTTTCCAGTCTAAATGGTAGGTATCTATTTAACAAAAATATCACTTCCTTTCTAGTCTTCACACTTTCTGAAGGGTCCTAATGAGTGCATTATACCAAGGGGCACATCTCCACTGATTTGCTTTTTTTTTTTCAGGGGTTGCAAAAGAATCAAGTGTGATTCTTAGTGAGGATGCTGCACCTTCAGCAATAGAATCTACCTCAGCAGGGCTAATATTATAATGATTGATCTCTGGAGAAACGCATGGTGGTCCTGGGATTAGCATAGGGATTCGCTTCCTTAAACTTAGCTACAGCATTATCTGAAAGACATCTGTTATAGTAAGATTGTTCTGTACATGGGGGAGTCCTTAATCATAAATGCAAAAGTCATCAAAGAATCATCTGACAGGAGTGGGTTGTGAGGGAACACTGACGCATGTTATACCTCAACACCATAAGGCAGAAGCAGATCGAGACTGTGATTAAAGCTATGAGTTGGTTTATATGTTGAAAGAAACCAACTTGCTCTAGTCATGAAATAAAACCATTCCTAAAACTTTCATTTACAATGTCTTCATGGATATTAAAGTTAACAACAATGATGACTTTCTGTTCTAAGTAGCCAGACAGGAAGTCAGAAAACTCAGACAGGAAATCTGAAAGTGGCCCCAAAGGGGGTCGATATACAATTACAAACAAAAGTGGCTTTTCTGCCCTCCAGTTCAGATGGGTTAAGTCAGACTTTCAAATGAACTGTAGTCAAGTTTGGGTTTGATTGGAGGTATAGATTGCTGCCACTCCCCCATCCAGAGCAGTGACTGTGATGGTAGTCGGTAGTGGCTCCAGTGAGCAGCCATCCTGAACCTCCAGGTTCTCATCCAACAGGCTCTCTTGGACCCCTGAGGCAATCAGAGCTCAGAGAGGGAGAACCATATTGCCAATACACAACAATGCAGGCAATTGAAGCTGCTCCAAGGGCGGGGAAGAAGTGGAGACAGTGGAGGTACGGAATGTGTGCTGCTGGCCCCTCTCTCTCAAATGGTTATCCAGGAAGATGGCTAGAGTGGTGAGGACAGTCCGGTTGTGGGGTTTGTCACAGTGAGCATGTTCATCACACAGTTGATCAAAAAGATCCTGAGGAAAAACGTCCCGAAGCACCGGCTCTTTACAACTGGTGTCCACGTGAGCATTTCTTAAATGCCACAACCTACCTGAGTATTGTTGCTTGTCATGTCCATCCCTTCAGGACCCACACTTTTTTGTTTTTATTCATTGATAATTTATTATGACCTCTGACATAATAATATGCTTGATAGTTTTACATTAAAAAATTGAAAATGCATAAGAATAACTTAATTCATAACTTGCACCCTTTACATGCAATGCACTGACAAAGCTTCCTAATTTAATAAATGCTTATTTTAGGTGCCTTCTTGGCCCTACGTATATGAGGCCACATATGATAGTGTGGCAGGCTGCAGTATATCTCTCACCCAAGAGGATTGTGAGTTGCGGGCATGTTTGGCCCCGTGTTTTGGCACACTTTTCTATGCAATTCATTCTGATTTGGTGTTCATAAAGAAACTGATGCCAATACCATTTTCATCTCCGGAGTCATTCTTCATTCTGAAACAGTATTACAAACTAACTCTAATAGTGTGGTAATTGGGGCTTCAGAAAGGAGAGCACGTGCCTAAAATAAAGATTGACCGATAACAGTCAAGTCCACTGACAACACATTAATTATCCATAGAGAGTATGGTAATGGTGGTCAATTAGTATGCAAAGTGCAGACCATCAAAAGCAACAATCAATATTGCCTGCTTTCTAATATGCATTCCACTTAGCTACCTCTCCTTCTACAGTCACACTAGTGCAGGTAGAGTGCAACAATATTAGTATTTGTGCAGTTGTGCATTTCACAGCAAACTGGAGAATTACTAGATACATACTGTACAAACACCACAATTCAGTGTAGTAGTCAATCATTCCAAGCCGCTCCACTTTGTGTTTAGAGGAAGGTCTTTCTCACTATAAATAAACATGTTAATGAAGAGTACTGGACAGGGGCTTGACTTTGAAGGCATGAGACAAAACGAGACTTTAAATTTTACTGTATGCAGTGCCTAGCAATTTTCTCCTTTACCAAAACCTATTACGCTTTTACTTTATTAATAAGTCAGTGATATTACTCTGATTTAGTTGTGTTAGTCTGATGTTCACCGTCAGCTCAATAGAGCTAAATAAACAGACCACGACAACCATTTTCTACTGCTATATCCCATTGCAGGATCATGGGGAGGAGGCATTAGCCTTGTTTCCTCAGAGTAAGAAGGATCCCTGTCACCCATGACCCAACCATGAAATTGTTTAATATGGACATTATTATTAGTTTTATTATTAGTTGTTGTTGATGTTTGTTTTGAGGAGGGTTTTTTTTGCATTTTTTTTCTTTTCACTGTACTAGGTACACATTATATATACCATACAGTGGACTTTTGGTTTTCAACTGGCAGACTGACAGGGTATTTATTTGGAAAAATCCTGGAACTTGCTTCTCTTTAGTTCACTGTACAAATAGTGGAATTTAAGAAGGATCCTACGCTCATTTTTTCTATGTTTATCCTTTTTGCAAAAGAGAAAAATCAGTTTTTATGACATCCATTTTCTCACATTCAAAGTTACAAATTGGAGCAGATTTACTCAATGCTTAAAAAAAACAACAACTGTTTTTTGGCACATCAACACGGCTTTTAATTAACAGATGCTTCGCGTGTGGACAAGAAAGAAAGTCGATGTCCGACCCCAGGTTGTGATGGTACAGGTCATGTGACCGGACTGTACCCCCATCATCGGAGCCTCTCTGGCTGCCCGCACAAAGACAGGGTGCCACCAGAAAGTAAGTTTGACACTAGTCCATCCACCCTGTTTGATCATGTTGTTCAGTGATGTGCACGTTTTCTGTGATCAATGCTGTGCCAACTGTATGAATTCTGTCATGATTGTCCTGATCGGATCAGACAGGTTGGCTTTATTTCTTTTGGAATATTTTGCTTGGGGCTATGGTTTTGCTTGCTTGTGTGTGTTGTGTTGATATGTATGGTAACATGCAAATAGTGACCACACAGACTGCTGAGATAGGTACAGTAAAGTCCCTGGGTGCATCAGATTTCCACCTTTTACCAGGTATTTGACTAATTCAAGTCAACTGCTTCACTTTCAGCTGGCTTAGTGGTTGTTTGGGTAATATATGATTGGCAAGTTTCTTTACATTGCTTTACTAACAGTATACTTCATAAGAAGGTGTTGGATTTAATATATTTTTATTGTATTGAATTTTTCTTTTTTACTTACTGCACAAAACAAAACATTCACAAGCTTTGATAGCTCTTGGCCTATTTGAGCTATTCTAAACATTTCCTGTACTTTTATTTGTGTTATATTTATTACTTAGTCTATTTTATTTTGCGCAAAATGTTAATGAAAGGAGCAGGGGCTCTCAACACATGCAGTTGTTGCATGATGCTCGCTACACAACCTTGATAGCACTCAAGACAAAATTTGGAACCACGCTGCATTTTAGATGTGATGTGATATGTTACCAGTATTTAAAACCAAACCTGTCACAACAGTATCACATACAGGTTCAGTTTTATGGCAATCTGTCACAAAGCCAAACGGAAAAATACTAAAAGCAAAAAATAATTAAATAAAAAAGGTGAATTTGAAGAAAACTTGAAATTTCTATTAGGCAAATGTATTATATTGGATTAAACTTACATCTACAAATTATTTGTGGCACCCAAATTAATTAAATCAGTCACAAAATTAGCACTAAAGCATCTAAAATGATTATTCTTGATTCTTTCAACACTTATAAATGACGTAAACCTAGCAGCCTTGAGTGTTGTAAATTATTTGAATTTCATTAAATGTCTATCAGGGTATTGCATTTGTGGCACATTTTAGTGTCATGTGTTATGCAGAGATTTTTCAGACCTTAAGCAATGATTTTTGTTGGCAAGTGTGAGATGTTTCTTTCACACTTCTGTATATCCACAGCTGCAAAAAATGACTTCAGTGACATGTAGTAATGAATGTGATGGGATGTGTTGAGTAAAATTCAGAATTTGCAAGGGAAATTATATGATTCACAAAGATCGGCTATGTATAGGTTATTTATTGTAATACATTTATTAAAAGTTTAAAAAAAAACAAAAAAAACAACCTCAAAACAAAGTTGTTTGAGTCTCATTCCTTACTGTGCTTCTGGGTATGATTAACACCCATCCCTCTTGCTCTGCCTTTGGAATCAGACTGTGCCTTTCATCTCTTGATAGTCTTTCTGTTCCTCAGCATAAGCCAAGGCACAGAAAGACAGGAATATGCATGATGTAATGGATTGTGGATAACTATATCAAACTTTGTCCAATTACGTGCTCTGAACACCGATGTATGTAAGGGAAGGAGGATGATGAACAGTTAAAGTTTTTTAGGTGATAATAATGAAGTTCTGTCAGGGCTGGGACCAACGCATCTGTGCCATTCAAATATCTGCAATGATCCAGCAGCACCCCAGGGACATCCATAGGTCATTAATCTAATTGGCTGGTTGCCAATGAGATCTGAGACAATTATGAACTATTTTAATGGTAAATGGTAGTAAAGACTGTGCTCTGTACCCTTAAAATGTGAAAGTGATAACAAAGAACACTCTAACAAGGGGCTGTATTTCTTCTGTCTATGTCTACCACTGATTTCAATATTTCTGTTTTGCATGATTGGTAAGTGTTGACTGTTTTGCTACCTGCACGCAAAAACATATCTTCCATTTCTGTTGCTTATTGGCTTTGTCCTGTTAAACTTAAATGACATCTTTTTACTCACTGCTGCTCCTATAACACAAAAACTAATTTGAAAGGACTAGATATGTTGAAACAATATGGTGGGAAATGTTACCTGCCTCGTCCAACTAGTGTTCATTAAACTGAGGAAGAGGTCATTTAGGTTCACACAGGCTTATTTCTTAATGATGATTATAATGCTAAGCTCCTCACTGACTAATAGAGCTCTTGTCTGATTGGATAGGGGCTCCTAACCTTCACTGTCTTTCACTCCTATCTCCTATATAAAGTTGTGGCTATGTATGAGAATGTTCTTAAGTGTCCTACACCTGGCTGCACGGGACGTGGCCATGTCAATAGCAACAGAAACTCACACAGAAGGTAAGCAATAAACTGTCTATATTTTCTAGCATTGTTGCATCCCTTTGGGTTTTTTGTTAGTGAAATATATATCTTTTTCTTATATTTTTTCCTTTTTGTATATAAGAATTCACAACCTTGTTAAATACAAGATTTATCTGATGTGAAAAAAATAGATAAAGGCAAAAGATGTTGTACCTTGTGGAGATGTTTAGATGCAATTCAGATTATTCATAATAATGGCCAACTGGCATACTGCGACATTAGTGAAAGTTGCAAGCATTTCAAGTATTTGTTGCATACATATGTGAACAAGGGGCAAGTGAGCGTAACAGAAGGCTTTGTTTAATGCAAAAACCAAATCTGCCCAGATTTGGTCAAATTTAGCTACGTTTTGCATGAACAAACATGAAGTTTCCCCAAAACATGAGAAAATATGTTTATTTTTGACATTGCCAAAACATATGTCCATCCATCCTCTACCGCTTATCCGGGGTCGGGTCGCGGGGGCAGCAGCCTAAGAAGAGAAGCCCAGACTTCCCTCTCCCCAGCTACTTCTTCCAGCTCATCCGGAGGGATCCCCAGGCGTTCCCAGACCAGTCGAGAGACATAGTCTCTTGAACGTGTCCTGGGTCTTCCCAGGGGTCTCCTACCGGAGGGACATGCCCTGAATACCTCACCAGGGAGGCGTCCAGGGGGCATCCTAACTAGATGCCCAAGCCACATCATCTGGCTCCTCTCAACACGGAGGAGCAGCGGCTCAACTCTAAGCTCCTCCCGGATAAAAGAGCTTCTCACCCTATCTCTAAATGAGAGCCCAGCCACCCTACGGAGGAAGCTCAGAGTCCGCATTACTGCAGACGCTGCACCGATCCGCCTGTCGATCTCTTGCTCCATTCTTCCCTCACACCCCGAGGTACTTGAACTCCTCCACTTGGGGCAGGATCTCCTCCTTGACCCGGAGAAGGCACTCCACCTTTTTCTGGTTGAGAACCATGGCCTCGGATTTGGGGGTGCTGATTTTCATCCCAACTGCTTCACATGCGGCGGCAAACCGATCCAGTGATAGTTGGAGGTCACGGGCCGATGACGCCAACAGGACCACATCAGCTGCTAAAAGCAGAGACCCAATCCTGAGGTCACCAAACCGGATCCCCTCAACACCATGACTGCACCTAGAAATTCTGTCCTTTATGAACAGAATTGGTGACAAAGCGCAGCCCTGGCGAAGACCAACCCTCACCGGAAACGAGTTCGACTTACTGCCAGCAATGCGGACCAAACTCTGACACCGATTGTACAGGGAGCGGATAGCCCGTATCAGTGGGCCCAACACCCCATACTCTCGAAGGACCCCCCACAGGACCCCCCGAGGGACATGGTCGAATGCCTTCTCCAAGTCCATAAAACACATAAAACTCCCATGCACCCTCGAAGACCCTGCTGAGGGTGTAGAGCTGGTCCACTGTTCCACGCCCAGGACGAAAAAACCACATTGCTCCTCCTGAATCCGAGGTTCGACTATCCGGCGGACCCTCCTCTCCAGTACCACTGAATAGACCTAACCAGGGAGGCTGAGGAGTGTGATCCCCCTATAGTTGGAACACACCCTCCGGTCCCCCTTTTTAAAAAGAGGGACTACCACCACAGTCTGCCAATCCAGCGGCACCGCCCCCGATGTTCACGCGATGTTGCAGAGTCGAGTCAACCACGACAGCCCTACAACATCCAGAGCCTTAAGGAACTCTGGGCGGATCTCATCCACCCCAGGGGCCTTGCCACCGAGGAGTTTTTTGACTACCTCGGCAACTTCAGCCCTGGAGATATGAGAGCCTATCCCCAGGTCCCCAGGCCCTACTTCCTCACTGGAAGGTGTGTTGGTGGGATTGAGGAGGTCCTCGAAGTATTCCTTCCACCGATCCACAACATCCCGAGTTGAGGTCAGCAGCACACCATCAACACTATACACAGCGTTGACAGTGCACTGCTTCCCCTTCCTCAGACGCCGGATGGTGGTCCAGAACCTTTTCTAGGTTCCGAAAGTCATTCTCCATGGCCTCACCAAACTCTTCCCATGCCCTGGTCTTTGCCTCGGCAACAGCCGTAGCTGCACTCCGCTTGGCCTGCCTGTACCTATCTGCTGCCTCAGGAGTCCCACAGGCCAGTAAGGCCCGATAGGACTCCTTCAGCCTGACGTCATCCCTCACCGCTGGTGTCCAGGTTCAGGCATTGCCGCCACGACAGGCACCAACCACCTTGCGGCCACAGCACCGGTCAGCCGCCTCAACAATGGAGGCACGGAACATGGTCCACTCGGACTCAATGTCCCCCGCCTCCCCGGAAGGTGGTCAAAGCTCTCCCGGAGGTGTGAGTTGAAGCTCCTTCCGACAGGAGACTCTGCCAGGCGTTCCCAGCAGACCCTCACAATAAGTTTGGGCCGGCCGGGTCTGTCCGGCATCCTTCCCCACTATTGGAGCCAACTCACCACCAGGTGGTGATCAGTTGACAGCTCCGCCCCTCTCTTCACCCGAGTGTCCAGAACATACGGCCGCAAATCCGATGACACAACCACAAAGTCGATCATCGATCTGCGGCCTAAGGCGTCCTGGTGCCAAGTGCACATGTGGACACCTTTATGCCTGAAGAAGGTGTTTGTTATGGACGATCTGAGATGAGCACAGAAGTCCAATAACAAAACACCACTTGGGTTCAGATCAGGGGGGGCGTTCTTCCCAATCACACCTCCCCAGGTCACACTGTCATTGCCAACGTGAGCATTGAAGTCACCCAGGAGGACGAGGGAGCCTCCAAGAGGAGCAATCTCCAGCCCTCCCTCTAAGGACTCCAAAAAGGGTGGATACGCTGAACTGCTGTTTGGGCCATAGGCACAAACAACAGTCAGGATCCGCCCCGCCCCACCCGAAGGCGAAGGGAGGCTACCCTCTCATCCACCGGGGTAACCTTCCATGTCCCTAGAGCCAGTTTATGCAGCCAGGGATCAGACCGCCAAGGTCCCTGCCTTCAGCCGCTACCCAACACACAATGCACCTGACCCCCTTGGCCCCTCCTGCAGGTGGTGAGCCCACGGGAAGGGGGTCCCATGTTGCCTCTTCGGGCTGTGCCCGGCCAGACTCCATGGGCAGAGGTCCGGCCACCAGGCGCTCGCCAACGTGCCCCGCCCCCAGGCCTTGCTCCAGGAGGGGGCCCCGGTGACCCGCATCTGGTCAAGGGAAACTTAGAACCATTATCATCGCAAAAGTATTTGCAAATATGCACGGAGCTGCTGGGATCATTGGGACACGCAAACCCCTCCACCACGATAAGGTAGCCAAGGAGGGGCAAAACATATGTTTGGCTCAAAAACAACACTTGTCTCTTGTCTTTTCGTGAATTATGTACAGTTCCAAATATAATTTACTTTTGGCACAAAACTTTCAGGCTTCTTTTAGAAAGCTGAGGATAGTTAGAGCCCTGACCTCAATTCAACTTAGCATCTGTGGGACATCTCCTTTCCTGTCAGTTCCTTGCAATATGACTGATTTGGAGGGAGAGCATTTTTATAGTACAGTGGGCAAGTAAAGGTGAGCCATTAAATTAGACCCCTATCCAGACAGGCCAATTGCTGTAATTGAATCAAAACATGCTTTAAAATGTATCAGTTTAAGCACTGACATAATTATAACTGCTTGTTGTATGTATTACTGTTTTTCAACATAACTGTTCACATTATAGGTCACATCTGTAAAGGATTCTGATTTTAATTATCTTGGCTTTGTTTTTGTTTTGTTTTTTTACATCATAAAAATCTAGTTTCTTAAATTAGGGTCTGAAGACTATTAACACCCACTGTGTTCTCCAACCATTTTTTTTACCCAATGGCTGTGTTAGGATTTTCCTTCAGCATTTGCTATTGTCCTTCTTACTACCGACATAAAATAAAATTTGTCAGAATGATTTTATTTCCGTTTTGGCACAATTTCTGACACAATAACAAATGAGGCAGTTCACTAATATTAGAATTACATACATTACATTAATATCTAGAATTACAAATAAACAATGGGCCGTGGTAGCTGTGGGGATGGGGCTGAGAAGCAGAGTGTCTGAAACATGGAAGGCATTCTGCTAGTAAGGGAAGGTAGGAGAAGACTTTCAGAGTAATGCTGAGATGCCCTTGAGCAAGGTACCGAATCCTCAATTGCTCACATGGGACCTTGTGATGAACTGGCGTCTCATGCACGAAACATAAACAAAACATATAACTTTATAACTTTGCTTAATTAAATATGTTAAAAAGCATAACGATTTTCTTGCTTGGACAAGTATTTTATGTCACATTATGTAATCTGTACAAAGATATAGTTTGGGAATGTGTCTTGAGTTTTTATATTTCAATTACCAGTAAGTGAAGTATGTTATCAAGAGGAATACTTGATTGAAGGATTGCTGGTTGAGGCGGCGGAATATAGACTATGGAATATGCAGAGAGAAATCTGAGTTCATCCCAGATCTTGTTAACAGGATCTGGGATGAACTATTGGTCTCTGATCAGAGCCACACCTTTCAACTTAAGTGCATGGGTGCCATTCTTAAACCCCGCTACCTAGGTTCCAGACGTCATTTATTGTAACAGCAACAACTACACAGACTTTATCATGTCTCACTCATGGCACATGATAATGAAAATCTGTACTTGTGATAAATTATTATTGTTACCATACACAGCAAAAGCATATCCAGCTTTAAGAAAATAGCCAAACTATAAATAGTGAGGTGACAATGTCACTGTAAACAAGCTGACACTAGCCACAGTTGCTATGCTGATGACATGACTTATTTGTATTGGTGTGTACGTTTTGAAGTTTGTTTGCTAGTGCATAGGAAATTATTGATACCTCGTCAGTTATGGTTTCTGTCTCTGATTGATTGTTTATGTTCAAATGTGGTGGTTTCTTATAAATCAAATAAGAGCCTTAAAACAGGTCCAGAGAGGGTTTTTTTCACAGATTGTTTCACTCATGTACTAATATCAGGTCATAGTGAGAGTTTTAACAAATATGCCAAAGAGTGTTTTAGAAATTACAAACTCCACCTCAAGAAGAATATGGTGTTCTCGATTAATTCTACTTAAATAACACTCAAAGATTCATGACATAAACAATTTAAAGTGTAGAATTTTTTTACAATTGAATTTATTAATCACTTATTATTTGACTAATTAAATTACAGAGATTCACACCCTCTTCCTCAAAAAGAATTCACCAGTTAATGGCATCACCAGGTTCAGTTTTTAAGGAAGAGATTTTTAACAGCATGGCACTTTTGTTGTCAGACTGAATGAGGTGACAGTAAAGGAGGAATGTCTCCAAACTTTCATTAATTTAAGAATAGGAGCGGATTGAGAGCAGGCCTGGTATCAGCAGAATGCCTCCATATTGTTGCTAAGTTAACATCTACAGAGCAAACATCTGCCCATACATTGAAATGCTGCATAAATTGTTATGCTGATATCAACATGTAAATATGTCCACACACTTTACAATCTGCTCGTCTGCTCACTGTCAAGCATATGTTTACACTGTGGCCTTGCACTGGACAGTTAACGTACTAGGTGGACACGAATGGAAATGGACTTTGGTCAGTTTTTTGCTAAGAGGAAGTTTGTAAGCACTAAATTCTGTTATTGTATGTATGTCTATGTTTGTTGGAGAGTGTGCACATCAGTTTTCATCATCAATTCATCCAACAATTTACAGTTACTCTACCGAAGAGTAAATCAATATTAAAAACAAACAAACCTGAAAACACATTGAGCTTATACAAATATAACTTAAAAAAAAGGAATTCATTGAAATTGACTTGCTGATAGATGATGTAGCATTTCTTTTCAGAATAGCGGAAAAACACTCTAAATATTGCATATAACCTCATTACAACTGAAAACCGTACAGTAAGCAACAAATGTGTATATTGTAAATATTGTGATGGCAACCTGACAAAAAAATGTGGTATACAATATACTACCTACCACAACAAGACTACTGCAGTGTAAAAACATTACAACGCCTTCTAAAATTTAGATATAAATCAAACTGAATGGATTATCTGTTGATTAAGCTTCTACCAATAAATACACAGAAACCCGATTAACAGTGGTGACCCCATTATCTACACACTTCATACCTTTTGGTCTTCAAACAATCCCAGATAAAGAATATCCCATGCTCACCAGAGTTTAGGTCAATTACAATTCTTAAAAATAGATTCACATGACTCTTTCTTAGCTTAATGACCTCCGTGATGTCTTATATTCTTATTATTACATCTTGGGAAGATTAGATTTTTAATGGAATCTAGTGTCTTTGTTTCAGGCTAATTTCTTTTTGTAGAAAAACCTGGATGTGCCTAATATACACACTTAAAACAGTCTTGTTGTATATCTTAAGCATGTAAATCCTAGGATGTTAAACCTACTATGAAGTCACAGGGCTCGCTGGAGCAGTTTGTCCTAAAATGCTGTTGACTGTCCTTGATCCAAATCAAATCCTGTCATTTCAGTCTGTCAGGATGTCCTATCGCTGCAGCTGAGAAACTAGCCAAAACAAAGGAGAAACACCAGACCTGCGATGGCACCAAATCGAACCAGGGTTCTGACGGGGTTTTAAGGTACTACTCCTTCAAATTGCATTTATAACAAATGAGGATATCTATTATATGGCTGTTTTAAGATTCTAAATAGTAAACTTTCACAAGTCCCCAGAAGCACTGACTGTACTGTCACATTTTTTGGAGATGTTAGAGTGATTCCCCACTTTATCTTTTATGTTTTTATGTCACCTGAAAATACTAAGGGAAGAAACAGCCTGCCAGTTCCTGCAGTCAACATCAGATAGTTTTATTTTATATTAACACTTTTGGCATTATTGAGGATATTAACAAAAAATTCTACTACAACACATATTATGTTCAATGTTTTTCTCCTCACCATATATATATTTTTTGGCATGAAAACATACCAAGTTATTTAAGTACGAAAACTGTATCCACTATTACAGCAGTCACTGGCTAAGAGGAGAAAAAGAAAACCTCAACAAATGGTTCGATTAAAGGCCAGGCCAGTGTTCTAGTGAATTTTGCTACCTTTTCAAATTTTGCTAAATCAAAATTTTAGGGGGGCATCTTTTGTTGAACAGCATCCCTCCAAATAATGCTCCCAGTACTTATTGCATTCAAATGAAATCAATATTTACCTCACTTCCCCTGTGTTATTAATACCAACATGTTTTGATGTGTTTTAATCAATATTTTAGGGGTTGCATAAATAATGCTCCCAGCAAAAGTGTACAGTCATTTATTTAACTATCTGATCTTTATATTCTAGAGTAAAGCCAATATGCAGCATTATGTATATATAAGCCCTTATCTTATGTGTTTAATAAACATTTCAAACCTATGGAACAAACTATATGGCTGTTTTCATGAAATATTGTCTGAGGTATTGCGCATGCGCATAACCACAAGTTAGCAAAATTCGACAGAACACAGGTATTTCAACCTACATTCGACCATTCATTTGTCCATTAATAAAGAAACAAAATTAGCTTTCCTCTCCTTCCCATGGGCAAAATTTTGTGCCTTGGGCTTTCCACCCCCTTATCATTTATTTTCCAGGCCTATGTGGTTTTTAAACAAGTGGACTATCCAAAGTATGATTACAAGAACAATGTTTCCACCAGCACACCCCGCTCCAACCTGGCCAAAGAGCTAGAGAAATACTCCAAGACCAACTTTGACTACTGCGCTTTTGATGGCAGCACCAACCACCAAGCATATGGAAAACGTGCAATTGCGCCTAAAGTTGATGGACAGCGGGACACCTCACCCAAAGGCTATAATGGTACAAGTATTCTTTCTTTATTTTGCAGCACTTTAAGATTTTTTTTTGCTAAAATATAAAGTGCATAACAAATAAAATGTATTATCATTATAAGTAATTCACACAAAAAAGATTTTTAGAACGTGAAATTGCTGTCAAAGTATTATGAACAGATGGTTGTGAGCTGTATCATAGAGCAAATGAATAAGTTGTGACATTTCACATCACATTTGAGAAGACCTGTCTATAGCCATGTAGCTCACACAGCTGCATTCTTGTGAGAAAGAATAATTTTTGCATGGAACATTTCTTTGTCTGGCCCTGATAATGCTGTAAATTTGTACAAATGCAAATAATCTTAATTTTTGGTATTTTTAGTCAAAGCAGCAGCCAGAAATGTAAAAGATTACATTTGGTAGGAATCAAGAACGTCACTCAAAACTTTTGTAATTTTAGTTGGTGTTTTTATATATCCAAGGTAGTTTTCTCTGTCAACTGGACTGTGTTTCTTCTCTTTGAAGATGTTTCGCCTTCTATCCAGAAGGCTTCTTTAGTTCTGAACTTGCTGGGGACAGAGCTTGAAAATATAGCCCCTGTGGACCATTGGCATGTTAATGATCTGAGTGGTCGCCTGAGAATCGTTGGCTGGGTCCTTGGTAGGGTCGTTCACCTAGTTTCGGTTGAGGTGTCTCCCCTTTGTCTGCTGGCTTACTTGGTGGTGAGTCACCAAGTCTCCTGGAATGGTGTGAATGTTTGGTTTGTTGTTGGAAGGAGTGGAGAACTGCATTGTACGCGGGTGATAGGAAGTGCCCCCGCCCTCCACCTCTGTTTAAGGATGGTTTTTCCAATTTGACATGGATAGCTTCCTTGACACCCCTCTCAAACCAGCGGTCTTCTCTGGCCAGTACTACTTGGCTGTCCTCGAAGGAGAGCCCACTCTCCTTTAGGTGTAGGTGGACTGCTGAGTCCTGACCTGAAGAGGTGGCACATCTGTGTTGTGCCATTGTTATGTGGAGAGGTTGTTTGGTTTTCCCAATGTACAGTTCCTTGCATTATTCCTAGCACTGTACAGCATAAACAACATTACATTGTTTGTGTCTTGGTGTCTTGTCCTTCCGGTGTACCAGTCTCTGTCTGAGAGTGTTGCTTGGTTTGAACTGAACCGGTATGTTGTGTTTCTGGAGGATCCTCCTAAACTTCTCAGAGACCCCAGACAGATAGGGGATCGAAACACTGTGGCGTTTGTTTCTCTCCTACTCTTCTTTGCTAGGATCGCGTTTTCTTGAGGTCTTTATATAGTTTAGTAATGGTGAAATACAAGTCTATGTAGACATAGTACTGAAAGCATTTATACCGTTTGATTAAGCTAATAATGTGAGTCTAATTTTACTTATAGGCTTCAAAATTGACCCACTGCCCAATCATTTGGGCGAAATTAATTTCGCAAGTTTTTTTGCTTACTTTTAAATTAATGTTTGCAACTGTCTTTCCTTTTTTAAATAAGTTTACTTCACTATCAGTTGTTTACCCATTCTACTACATTTTACAGCAAAGCGTTACTGCAAGAACTCCAGTTCAGCCAGCAGTACCACCAGCACTTATGCTCCCAGTAGCAGCAGCAGCAGCAGCAGTCTGAGCTGTGGAGGAGGAAGGGGTACCGGAGGAGGCAGAGGGGGTGGGAGCAGCAGTGCAAGCAGCACCTGCAGCAAGAGCAGCTTTGACTACAGTCATGATATGGAGGCTGCCCACATGGCAGCCACAGCCATCCTGAACCTGTCTACACGCTGCCGAGAAATGCCACAAAGTTTGGGAGGGAAGCCGCAGGACCTCTGCTCTCAGGTAGGATGGAGGATCAACTCACTGTGGATCACCCACAACAGTTAGATAAATTGTGTGAATATTTTCTAGAAAAACATTGTTTTGCTTGAGCAGTTCTTGTTTTAATAATGAAAGTAAGTTCTAGCCATTATTTGATGTTGTCTAATCACTGTACCTGAGGAAAAAATAATACACTGACAGATAATCTGCTTGCATCTGTCTTTGCACTATGGCAGTAAATATTGTCACAAATATACACTGCTCAAAAAAATTAGAGGAACACTTCAAAAACATATCAGATCTTTACGGTGGAAAATGATCTTGAATATCTTTCCTGATAAAAAGCTGGTGATGTATTAGTAACAAAATGATGCCACATAATTTGATAGAAATGAAAATGATCACCCTATAGGAGAATTCAAAGACACCCCAAAAATGAAAGTGAAAAAATGATGCAGCAGACTGGTCCATTTTGCCAAAATGTCATTGTAGCAACTCAGAATGATTCTCAGTAGTTTGTGTGGCCCCCACGTGCTTGTACACATGCCTGACAACATCGGGGCATGCTCCTAATGAGATGACAAATGGTGTCCTGGGGGATCTCCTCCCAGATTTGGACCAGGGCATCACTGAGCTCCTGGACAGTCTGAGGATCAACCTGGCGGCGCCGGATGGACCTAAACATAATGTCCCAGAGGTATTCTATTGGGTTTAGGTCAGTTGAACGTGGGGGCCAGTCAATGATATCAATTCCTTCATCCTCCAGGAACTGCCTGCATATTCTAGCCACATGAGGTCGGGCATTGTCGTGGACCAGGAGGAACCCAGGTCCCACTGCACCAGCGTAGGTTCTGACAATGAGTCTAAGGATTTCATCCGGAATAGCAGTCAGGGTGCCATTATCTAACCCAGGGGTGGGCAAGTATAGTCCTCGAGGGCCGTATCCAAGCCAGACTTTCTGTAAAACAGGTAAATACTTTCACTTGGGGTTCCATTTACCTTGGTGAAAGCGGTTTCTCCCTGGTGGGATGCAAAACCTGGCTGGATTCCAGCCTTCATGGATTGGACTTGCCCATCAGAGGAGGTCAAATCCATTCCTCCAGGCAGGAAATGCTTTCACCAAGGGAAATTAAACCCCAGGTGAAAGTATTTACCTATAGGACAGAAAGTGGATATGGCCCTCGATGCCCACCCTTGATCTAACCTGTAGAGGTCTGTGCGTCCTTCGCGGCATATGCCTCCCCAGACCATCACTGACCCACCACCAAACCAGTCATGCTGAATGATGTTGCAGGCAGCATAATGTTCTCCACGGCATCTCCAGACCCTTTCACGTCTGTCGCATTTGCTCAGGTTGAACCTGCTCTCATCGGTGAAGAGCACAGGGCGCCAGTGGCGTAGTTGCCAATTCTGGTGGTCTATGGCAAATGCCAATCGATCTCTATGGTGCCGCTCAGTGAGCACAGGGCCCACTACAGGACGTCAGGCCCTCAGGCCACCCCCATGGAGCCTGTTTCTGATTGTTTGATCAGAAACACTCACACCAGTGGCCTGCTGGAGGTCATTTTGTAGGGCTCTGGCAGTGCTCATCCTGTTCCTCCTTGCATAAAGGAGTAAATACCTATCCTGCAGAGGGTTTAAGGACCTTCTACGGCCCTGTCCATCTCTCCTGGAGTAACTACCTGTCTCCTGGAATCTCCTCCATGCTCTTGAGACTGTGCTGGGAGACACAGCAAACCTTCTTGCAACGGCACATCAATATGTGCCATCCTGAAGAAGTTGTGCAACCGCTGTAGTGTCCAGGTACAGCACCATGCTATCAACAGAGATGTTGATCCAAGCCAAACTACAGCAATAGAAAGTCAGTCAGTAAAAAATCAGCCAAAAGAAATGGGAGGGAAAAAAGTATCAGTGGCTTCAACCTGGAAAGCCATTCCTGTTTTGGGGGCCGTCTTTTTGCTGCCCCTCTGATGCACCTGTGGTTTATTTAATTAACAACAAAGCACCAGAAACTGATTAACAACCCCCTCTGCTACTTAACTGACCAGATCAATATCCCAGAAGCTTGACTGATAGGTTGCTATACTCTGATTAAAAAGTGTTCCTCTAATTTTTTTGAGCAGTATATATATCTTACAGAGCAGACTACACATATATTCTTTACAAGACCTGGGAATTTGACTTGGTTTTGGGGCTAAACACAATCTTTTTTCTTTTTTTTAAACCTTCTGCAGATCAGGTAAGAGCAAGACAAAGCTTTGTTTTGACAAATTGTGAGGTGTCAGGTGCCAGCATGGTGGCAAACCATGAACCCGGTGGTGGACACTGAAAGTTAGGTATGCCATCAAGCTGAAGAAGGAGTTCTATTGGGCCCTGTTGGCCCATAGAACTCCCCATAATAGTAGACTTTTACCAGCAGGTGAAGCAGACTGCAGCACGGGCTGCACAGCAGGCAAAAAGTTGATGCTCTGAGGAGTTCAGGGAAGCCATGGGGAATGACTAGTGGTTAAACCGTCCGATGCCTTAGGAGGGCGAAGCAGTGCTCTGCCAACACTCTTCATAGTGTGGGTAGGGACCTTCTGAGCTCGAGTGGGGATATTGTTGCACGGCGGAAGGAATATTTCTCTCCTCAATTCCATTGTCACAACTTTCACTGAGGAAGTAGAGGCTGGGGACCCTGAGAATGACTCTGCCATCACCCAAGTCATAGTCAAAGTGGTAGTTAGTAAGTTCCTCCCTGGCGGGGCATTGGGGGGATGAGATTTGCCTTGAGTACCTCAAATCTTTGGATGTTGGTGGGCAGTCCTGGCTGGCATGGCTCTGCAATCGTGTGGTAGTTGAGAACATTGCTGCCGGTGTGGCAGATTGGGGTGGTGATACTTCAGCCTCCCTGGAAAGGTCTATGCCAGGGTATTGCAGATGAAAATTCAGCCGATAGTGAAACCCTGGCTTCAGGAGGAACAATGTGGTTTTCGTCCCAGCCATGGTATACTAAACCAGGTCGATACCCTCCGTGGGTTGCTGGAGAGTTCATGGGAGTTTGCAGAACATGTGTTTTGTTGATCTGAAAATGGTATTCAACCGTGTCCCTCGGGCTATTCCGTGGGCAGTACTCCATGAGTACAGGGTCCGTTCGGTCTCTGTACCACCACAGCAGGAGCTTGGTTCGCATCTCCGGCAGTGAGTCAGACCTGGTTCCTGTGCATGTTGGACTTCCGCAGGGATGTTCTTTGTCACCGGTTCTGTTCATAATCTTTACTGACAGAATATCTAGGTGTAGCCAGGGGCCAGAGGGAGTCTGGTTTGGGAACCACGGGATTTCATCCTTGATTTTTGCAGATAATGTTGTCCTGTTGGCCTCCTCAATCCAGGACATCCAGCATGTACTGGGGCAGTTTGCTGCTGAGTGCAAACCAGCTGGGATAAAAATTAACTCCTCCAAATCCAAGGCCATGATTCTCCACCAGAAAAGGTTGGTTTCCCTCTCCAGGTTGGTGAAGTCCTGCCTCAGGTGGAGGAGTTCAGGTTTCTCAGGGTTTTGTTCAGGAGCGAGGGAAGGATGGAGCGTGAGACTGACAGGCGGATCTGTGCAGCTTCTGCAGTTATCTGGCGAAGCTCCTGATTTACCGGTCAGTCTATGCCCCAACTCTCACCTATGGTCATGAAATTTGGGTAATGACCAAAAGGACTGATTGTGGATACAAGTGACAGAAATGATTTCCTCTGCAGAGGGCGCACCCTTAGGGTGAGAGGCTCAGTCAATTGGGAGGAGCTTGGAGTAGTGCCGCTGCTCCATCGTGTTGAAAAGAGTCAGCTGTGGTGGCTGATAATATCATATCATGCTTGATATAATGTGGTATTTTTTTAACTTTGAATATGCAAGTGAAAAAGACAATGAAATAAATCTGAGATGGATAATAACTAAGAACAGACAAATAATTCCATATGTTATATACATGTTCAAAAAGGAGTAAAAACTAAGTACTTATATGATCATGTCAATAGTAGAACAATCTGTACAATCTGGGACCCCCTGTGTCATCAGATCCTTGAACTGGGTCAGGAAAAACATTAAAAAACTTTTAGGGAAAAGAAAAAATTTGAAGGATAACCACAGATGTGGATTCCCTCTCCCCGGGATCAACAGACGTGCAGTATATGCCACCTACACAAGAGAATGTTAACGTTAACTTCAGCAACATGTCAACATTTGTAAAAATCATATTGCTAGTGATGGTTACAGTGATGATAAGGCACATGCTATGCACAAAAACAATAAAACAACAACAGTGGTAATTGAATTCCACAAACAGATGACTGGTAAATGATGAATGTTCTGACTTACACCCTGTACTTACTTCTTATACTTGTGTTTGAAGTGATACATGTTTGGACATTGTTTACGCGCTTCAGACCATTTCAGAGTTTTACCTCAGCAACTGAAATAGAAAACCGTTTCTTAGTTGTGCAGATTTTTTGGTGATTTAAAATTTGATTTTCCTCTTAAACTGTATCTTCCCTTTTGTTCCTAAAACATTTTCTGAATATTCCATAGTCTTAGGTTGTTTCTTGCTTGGTATGTAAATATCACGAAGCTTAAGTAGATTAAATTTCAGCAATAATAGATTGGAGTGTGCTCGAAGGGCACTGTTGTGAATTGTTTTGATGGCTCATTTCTGTAGAATGAACAATGGTTGTAATGAATTAATGCATGGGTTACTCAATACATCAATGCAAAAGATTAAATATGGTAGTATTGGTGAACAGTATAGGATGTGGACTGATCTGTAATTTACAAAGTGTTTTGTTTTGATATGACAAAAAAAAACCTTTGGACAGTTTGGCATGATTATGACTAACATGAGATTTCCAGCAAATTTTATCATCAAATTTTCCCAAGGAATTAAACTTTATGAATCTGTTCAATGTTAACACAATGTTCAATGTTAACAGGATATTTTTAAAAAATTTGCCCATTTTAAGTGCAAGATTGTAGATATCAAACCAAGATTTCATTTTACTTATTTCTGATGTGAATTTTTATTTTATTTTTTCAAAAAGCTGCTATAAATTCTCACCAAACCATTTTGGGATAAGACCTTACCCTCGAAGAGCACCACACACAGTATGCAGTAAGGATGGGCGGATCGATCCCGTGGTATCGATATATCGATACTCACAAGCTACTCATTTGGTATCGATTTTCTTTTATAAATATCAATACTAACTAAAAAAAAATTGGGGGTGTATGCATCACTTTCCGCCGTTTTAGATTAGTTACTTAAATTAATATGTGCCGGGACACCCCTATACCTGGCGGCGTATTGAGCTGGCCCATGTCACGTGACAGGAGATAGCGAATGAGCATCAACGTGCAACATAGCCCGCCGAGCCGACACAGTCAGCAAAAGGCAGAGCCGGAGGAAATATTTAGCCAGAGACGCAATTGTCTTAAAGCAGAAAATGTGAATATGATACTTTTTCTGAACAGCAATCTGAGACTTAAGTAAAGTGTGATGACATACCTCAAGTGCACGAAAGGTGGGATGGTGTCAGACATTGTTCTAGTTAATTTTCTCAATCAATCAATCAATCAATCAATCAATCTTTATTTATATAGCGTCTTATACAATCAAAATTGTTTCAAGGCGCTTTCCAGAAGCGCCTTGTCTCATGGAACAACTATCTTATGCAGGTTTAAAGGATAAGGAAATCCTAGTAATTAATTGACCATAATAAATTGTATATAAATGGTCTGTATTTGTCTTAAATGTAATAATATTTTGACCGACAAAAATTGCCAGAAAGAAATGAAAGGTATCGATATCGATGAAAATACAAGAAAAAGTATCGGTATCGTATCGAATCCCAAAAGTGTGGTATCGCCCATCCTTAGTATGCAGACAACCTGGTTTATTGATTGAGATTTTGTGGTTGAAGTGTCAAATGCTTTTTTTGAGGTATATGAACAATCCTACTGGATATTTCCTGTTATCTGTGGCATTTCAGAATTGCTCAATTAGTTCTGTCAGTAAGAGAGCAAGTTGACAAGTTAGTGCTGAATCTGTACTGGCTGTCAGAGAGCAGTATGGACTTTTTAGGAAATTTTCTAATCTGTTACTAAGCAGTTTTTCTCAGATTTTTGAGATTTGTGGGTCAAGAGAAGTGAGTCTGTAGTTTGTGAAGTTGTGTGTCTCTCCAGTTTTCCAGAACAGTATGACTTTTGCCATTTTTATGCTGTTAGGAATTTGGCCAGTCTAAAAAGACAGATTGGAAATGTAAATTAAAGGTTTGGATATCTAACTTATTACTGTTTTGATAATTTTAGTATTAATTTTAGTATTTTACAGCAATGTATGTAAATTCAACCAGCTTGACATACATTGAATTAGATTTATTTGGATAAGAGTTATAGTTAAATAGGTCGCTGTTGCTGGACTGAGGTATTATTGTTACTTTTATCAAACATTCACAAAAAATGATTACATTTGTTGGCTGCTTCCTCCATGTTATTGATCTCATTATCATTACCAAAAATGTTTAGGATAGTTGCACTGACTTTTAATAGCCCGTTAATTTGTTATTGTATTTCTTTTATTTTTGCTCGGCTTCTATGTTTTATATTTAATAAATCCTCTGTAAAAGTGTTTTTTGCAGGCATTTTGTAAACCATTTGTGATTTAGACAGTCAATGCTGAATAATAAAGGTTGGAAAACAGCAGGCCATTATCATCCATCCATCCATCCATCCATCCATCCTCTACCGCTTATCCGGGGCCTAAGCAGAGAGGCCCAGACTTCCCTCTCCCCAGCTACTTCTTCCAGCTCGTCCGGGGGGATCCCCACGCGTTCCCAGACCAGTCGAGAGACATAGTCTTTCCAATGTGTCCTGGGTCTTCCTGGGGGCCTCCTACTGGAGGGACATGCCCTGAAAACCTCACCAGGGAGGCGTCCAGGGGGCATCCTAACTAGATGCCCAAGCCACCTCATCTGGCTTCTCTCAACGTGGAGGAGCAGCGGCTCTACTCCGAGCTCCTCCCGGATGGCAGAGCTTCTCACCCTATCTCTAAGGGGGAGCCCAGCCACCCTACGGAGGAAGCTCAGAGTCCGCATTACTGCAGACGCTGCACCGATCCGCTTGTCGATCTCCTGCTCCATTCTTCCCTCACTTGTGAACAAGACCCCGAGGTACTTGAACTTCTCCACTTAGGGCAGGATCTCCTCCTTGTCCCAGAGAAGGCACTCCACCTTTTTCCTGTTGAGAACCATGGCCTCAGATTTGGAGGTGCTAATTCTCATCCCAGCCGCTTCACACGTGGCGGCGAACTGATCCAGTGATCATTGGAGGTCACGGGCCGATGACACCAACAGGACCACATCATCTCCAAAGAGCAGAGACCCGATCCTGAGGTCACCGAACTGGACCCCCTCAACACCATGACTGCACTTAGAAATTCTGTCCATAAAAGTTATGAACAGAATCGGTGACAAAGGCGTAGACCAACCCTCACTGGAAACGAGTTCGACTTACTGCCAGCAATGCGGACCAAACTCTGACACCGATCATACAAGGAGTGGACGGCCCGTATCAGGGGGCCCGACACCCCGTACACTCGGAGGACCCCTCAAGGGACATGGTCGAATCCAAGTCTACAAGACACACGTGGACTTGTTGGGCAAAGTACCATGCACCCTCGAAGACCCTGCTGATAGTGTAGAGCTGGTCCACCGTTCCACGGCAGGGACAAAAACCACATTGCTCCTCCTGAATCCGAAGTTTGGCTATCCAGCGGACCCTCCTCTCTAGTACCAACTGAATTGACCTTACCAGGGAGGCTGAGGAGTGTGATCCCCCTATAGTTGGAACACACCCTCCGGTCCCCCTTCTTAAAAAGAGGGATTACCACCCCGGTCTGCCAATCCAGTGGCACCGCCCCCGATGTCCAAGCGATGTTGCAGAGTCGAGTGAACCACGACAGCCCTACAACATCCAGAGCCTTAAGGAACTCCGGGCGGATTTCATCCACCCCCGGGGCCTTGCCACCAAGGAGTTTTTTCGGCAACTTCAGCCCCAGAGATACGAGAGCCCGTCCCCAGGTCTCCACGACCTGCTTCCTCACTGGAAGGCACGTTGGTGGGATTAATGAGGTCCTTGAAGTATTCCTTTCACCGATCCACAACATCCCGAGTTGAGGTCAGCAGCACACCATCGCCCCTATACACAGTGTTGACAGTGCACTGCTTCCCCTCCCTCAGACGCCAGATGGTGGTCCAGAACCTTTTTGAAGCCATCCGGAAGTCGTTCTCCATGGCCTCGCTGAACTCTTCCCATGTCCGGGTCTTTGCCTCGGCAACAGCCGTAGCTGCACTCCGCTTGGCCTGCCGGTACCTATCTGCTGCCTCCGGAGTCCCACAGGCCAGTAAGGCCCGATACAACTCCTTCTTCAGCCTGACGGCATCCCTCACTGCTGGTGTCCACCAGCGGGTTCGGACATTGCTACCACTACAGGCACCAACCACCTTGTGGCCACAGCACCAGTCAGCCGCTTCAACAATGGAGGCACGGAACATGGTCCACTTTGACTCAATGTCCCCGCCTTCCCCGGGACGTGGTCAAAGCTCTGCCGGAGTCGTGAGTTGAAGCTCCTTCTGACAGGAGACTCTGCCAGGCGTTCCCAGCAGACCCTCACAATACGTTTGGGTCTGCCAGGTCTGTCCGGCATCTTTCCCCACCATTGGAGCCAACTCACCACCAGGTGGTGATCAGTTGACAGCTCTGCCCCACTCTTCACCCAAGTGTCCAGAACATGCGGCCACAAATCTGATTAAATGACCACAAAGTCGATCATCAATCTGCGGCCTAAGGTGTCCTGGTGCCAAGTGCATATGTGGACGCCTTTATGCCTGAACAAGGTGTTTGTTATGGACAATCTGTGACGAGCACAGAAGTCCAATAACAAAATACCACTCGGGTTCAGATCAGGGGGGCCGTTCTTCCCAATCACACCGCTCCATGTCACATTGTTGCTGCCAACTTGAGCATTGAAGTCACCCAGGAGGACGAGAGAGCCCCCAGAAGGAGCACTCTCCAGCACTCCCTCTAAGGACTCCAAAAAGGGTGGATACGCTGAACTGCTGTTTGGGCCATAGGCACAAACAACAGTCAGGATCCGCCCCCCCCACACCCGAAGGCGAAGGGTGGCTGCCCTCCCATCCACCGGGGTAAACTCCAATATACAGGCACTGAGCTGGGGAGCAACGAGAATTGCCACCCCTGCCCATCGCCCCTCACCTTCGGCAACTCCAGAGTGGTAGAGAGTCCAACCCCTCTTGAGAAGACTGGTTCCAGAGCCCTTGCTATGTATCGAGGTGAGGCCAACTATATCTAGTCGGAACTTCTCAACCTCACGCACCAGCTCAGGCTCCTTTCCCATCAGAGAGGTGACATTCCATGTCACTCGAGCCAGTTTCTGCAGCCGGGGATCAGACCGCCAAGGTCCCTGCCTTCGGCCACTACCCAACACACAATGCACCCGACCCCCTTGGCCCCTCCTGCAGGTGGTGAGCCCACAGGAAGGGGGTCCCATGTTGCCTCTTCGGGCTGTGCCCGGCCAGACTCCATGGACAGAGGTCCGGCCACCAGGTGCTCGCCAACGTGCCCCGCCCCCAGGCCTTGCTCCAGGAGGGGGCCCCGGTGACCCGCATCTGGTCAAGGGAAACTTTGAACCATTATCATCGCAAAAGTATTTGCAAATATGCATTTCCAGCCTTGTGTGTAGCCAGTCGCACACATGAGCCTTGGATATGATCATGGGAAATAATAAGATGTACAAATGTCTCCAAAAACATCTGCTTATATTGATCTATATGTGTACTCTAAATGCCGGGCCGCTAGGTTGGATGTGTTCTTGTATGTGACTTTTGCTACACTCCCGCTGCTGATAATCCACAAATGCGTGCAGCGATTTGCAAATGCACGTGGGGACCTGTCTGTGTGTCACAATTTCAATACAGCTATTGTACATACCACCAGAGGGCATTAGGAACTTTTAGTAATAACAAAAACTGTCACGGACCAGCCGAGAACCTAAATGCGACACCAGAGTTTGGCTTAACACCGCTTTATTGTCAGAAACAGACAACGGACAGGATTCACCGGGGAGCGAGCAGAACAGAATAGTCGGGGACAGGCAAGGTCGAGATCGGGCTGAAGGCAGACAGAATTTACAGGGGAGCAGGCAAAACAGAATGGTCAGGAACAGGCAAGGTCGGAACCGGGCAGGCAAACAGGAATACGCTGGAAAGTCATCTGAACACGAATAACGATCTGGCAGGGAGCAGGTGTGCCTCCGGAGACTAAAAAGGGGGGCCTAATTAGTGTCCTGATGCACAACAGGGGCGAAGCGACTCACGGGCATGATTGCCCACAGCTGTGACAAAAAACTGTTAATTTTGACTGTTGCTGTGCACTTTCTGGCTCTATTACCTTATGGTCATAATCACACATTTCAAAACAAAGAGCTGATCTGACCAGAAAATACAGATGGTGTTTTTTTGAGTGCATTATGTATTTTGAAGTTGGGCTTAAACCAGTAGTCGTAGCCTTTATCATTTTGTGGTAATTTCCACTGCTGGTATTGAGCAGTAAAGCTACAGTGGCAGACAGTATTTGTGGATCCTACACATAAATCTATGGTTGATGTGAAGGAGGTGAAGAACATGGAATCTTATCACCTGAAAGCTTTTTGTAAATGGTCACCTTGAAAATGACCATTTTGCTTACTTGCTTGCTTATTTATTTATTTGTTTGTTTGTTTATCTATCTGTCTGTCTGTCTGTCTGTCTGTCTGTCTGTCTGTCTGTCTGTCTGTCTGTCTGTCTCACAGCTAAACTACTGCAACTGAGTGGGCAGAGGGAACCAGGGGACTTTCTAGTCAGAAGTTATGTATAGGCAAAGGAAGGTTATACGTATGTTTGGAAGCATTACAAACACTTATTGAAAAGCAGAAATACAATACAACGTCCAGCATATGCTGAAAACTGTTGCTTCCCCCAGTGCAGAACTGAAGACAGGCCACATCCATTGAGCGTGACCATAAACGTTAGAAATAAAATAAAAGTTATGTTATTAAGTATTTTTTTACTTCAAAAGTGTAGAAAATAATTTAAAAATTGTTTTAATTAATTAATTAATTAATTTAATTATTCTTTTGTGGATTGCATTAGTATTGCATTTTTCCTCAGAAGGCAATGCTGCCTCACATTATTCACATAATTTAAGTCAAAATGTAATTTGTTGCATGTTCTTTTGTTGAGTGCATATCTTATTCAGGTAGACCAAATCTGCTATTTATTGGTAAGTGGTAGCTCAGTCTGTAGGGGGCTGGGCTGAGACAAGAAGATTAATGCTGGTGAGGAGCCAAAAACTTACTTTGTCACAATACACTGCATGAATACCTAGGTGGGTAAAATTCAAACCAGGAACATGCACTGTCATTGTCATTTGCCCATGCCAAAGACGATGGCAAAGAATGCAGTGACTGACTGTATCAAATGCAGCTGATAATCGAGCAAAATGAGGACCAATGACTGTGCAGATGCTCGGGCTATTTTGGGTGTCTTTGTCATAAACAATAGGGCCGTTTCTGTGGAATGGCCGCTCTGGAAACCAGATTGGTTTGAGTCAAGTAGGCGGTTTCCTAACAGGAAGAGGAGAACAATAGTTTTCCACTTGAGTCGGAATGACAAAGAGTTTCAGGGAGCAGAGGTGTCACCTGAGCCTCTTTGAATGTGAATGGAAAGGTGCCAGTGGAAAGGAAAGAGTTGATCATGTGAGTGAAAGCCAAGGTGATGGTGGGAGCTCTTATCTGCGGGAACATGGTAAGGATGAGGTTCAGTGGGCATGTAGTCAAACAGCTACATGCTCTCCATGAGCATGGTAAATGTGGGGAAGGAGGAGAAAGATTGCCGGGAGTATTCAGTAGGATGGCTACATTTTGGACATGAGGGGTGGGTTAAGCGTGGTTTTAAAGGTGGAGAAGAGTTTGTGTGTTTCTAGAAGAGAAGGAGGAAAGTAGAGACTCATATATCTCAGGATCTTCATGTGCACCAGATTTGTGCAATTTTCACTCTGCCACTCTCAGACTGGTGAGCAGTGTTTGAGGGATATCATCCAGTTGGTTAGATCTGCAGACAATTCTAGGATCTCAGGGTAGAGCAAATAGTATCAGCGTTATTATTAATCTCTAAAGGCAAGTATGTGCTCGAAGAGGGCAGACTGGAGGAGACCATGGAGAAAACATGGGTGGCATAGAGCTTGTGGAGATTGCAACCAAAGGAGACCATGGGTAAGGGAGCAGAGGACTGCTCAGTGATCTTTGCATTGAACTGAATGAAAGTGGTTGGAGAGCTGCGGGTGGGGGGAGGGGGGCATAACTGTGGGGATGTCTACAGAGCAGCCCCAAGCAAGAATGAGAACAAGCTCTTTGCCAGCTCTGTGAGTAGGAGTGTGGATCCGTGATAGGTCAAAAAACCTAATCACGACAGGAAGTCAGCTGAGCTGGGGCTGTCTAAGTAGATGTTGAAATCCCTCAGGACAAGAGAAAGACATACTCAGTGTTACAATGGGTGACAGCAGTGTGTCAAACTCTGTAGCAAAATTGCCCTGTTGTCCTGGTGGAAGGTAGATAACATTGTTAAAATTGTTGTTGCTGCTGTTGTCTTAGAGAGACTAATGAATGAAAATACACTTGATCTGATATTTATTGGACATGTGCAGATTTGTGTAGCTCCATGAAGTTGTGTCTCTATTTTTGGTTATGCAGCAGTCTAATTCCAATCACTGCTGCACATCCCTGCAACCAAACTCACCCCCATCGCCTTCAGCCCCTGGGATGTCAGCTCGCATTAGGCTCAGAAGCAAGACATAAAGTCATGTGCACAAAGCACTCAGGCCCAAAAATTACAGACGAGAGGAGAGGAGAGGAGAGGAGAGAATGGAAGGAGAGGAGAGGAGAGAAAGAAAGAAAGAAAGAAATTGAAATATATTTTTTCAGCTACTTGAATTTTTTTATATTTCTCAAAACACTAGTAATCACCTGACTATTGTAATTGTAATGTGTGCCCAACTCTCATCCTACAATATAAGTGTTTGACTGCAATTTAATCAGAAATTCTCTGTCTCTTTCTTTCTCTTGCTCTCTCTCTTCCCCCCCTTCTTTTTCTCCATTACTGCCTCACTTCCTGTACACCATGTTAACCTTCTCCATCATCATCTTGTTGAACACAACACCAACATACACCAATTTTTCCCACATAATCTGATATGATTTTTAAACACCCTTTCTCTACACACATCCACAAACACTTTCTCAGAGTCCTGGTCTTGATGTTGATGAAAACGGTACACTGGACCTGAGTTTAAGCAAGCGCCTCTGCAGTGGTGGTAGCGGCAGCAGTGGTGCAGGGGATTCAGTGCTAATGCCTCTAGAGCCCATGTCCCCCCTACGGCAAGCAACTCTGCTGGGCTCCCGCTGTTATGGCATGGGGAATGCTGCCAGCTGCTGGGATTTGCCTGTAGACTACAGCAAGATCAAACATGTAGATGAAGACGAGAATGAGGTAAAGGGGGGGGTGGCAGGGAATGACACTATTGTAAAGTCTTTCCAAACCAGTGAGATAATATCTTATGTCTTAGTTTGAGGGCTCTTACTGATCGGCAAGAATGAATACTATGTTAAAAAAAAAAAAGGAATATAATAATAATTATTATATTATTATGTAATTAATAATTTACACAGAAAACTACCTTGGATGATAATAATTATTATATATACACTGTATATGTTTTTTGAATTGCCTTGAATTGTTCTTAATGAAGCTAAGTACTGCTTCATAAAAAGAAAATACCATATTGTTGCTCTTTGCTCCAGATTTTCAGATCAGTTTCCTTAATGATCTGGTTGAAATAGAAAATGTTGGTGTGAAGGCACAAAAGGAAGCGATAAAGGTTTGGGGGACATATTATGTCATATGGGTAATTTTGTATTTTTAGGGCGGATGAAGCGAATGTATGCACAATGCTGACAGGCGGTGTACTTGGCTTCTCACATTTTAATGTTTATTCGCTTATTTTTTATCTCTCAGCCATTTATGAGGCACAATGATTCAAAGTCAAATGCTCAAATTGTTGTCTGATTGGCTTCAAGGCTTTTTACCTCCCTTTGTGCCTTACTGTTGTGCTTTGAATTATTAGGACTCCATATTAGGGATTCTTTTCATTGAAGCCTACTGGATATGTATGTTAATTGATGTAAACATGCCATGAACTGAGGAATCTTCTGCCTTTGTGTCATGCTTCCCACATGCCACCATTCTGTTTTTTTAGTTTTTGCTCTTCTGCAAAATGAATTATGCAAAATACTTCCTTGGGAGGGAACCAAAATACCCGCTCTTAACAAAAGATGCTGTGTGTATGTGGCACAATGCTGAATGTAAATATTCACAGGAGAGTGTCTGTTCACTGTCTCTTTGGGAGTAAGTCTGTGTGTATCTGCAATTTTTATCCCTAGCCTACTTTTTGCTGTGCATAATTGCATAATTTGACCTGTTTCTAGGTCTTTGTCTATGTAACCATTACTGTACGTATACTGTGAGAATGGGGCAAACAGAAAGGCAATTTTGGTTCCACAGCCTGCCGTTCCTTGGTTGCATGCAGTTCAAAGCCTAATGAACAGAGGCACAGTATTGGCTTATATTGCCACCTACTGACACCTCGATGCAATGCAATTGTAGCCAGCTTCACACAGTCCTCTTCACAAAAGAATGCAAACAAAGGAATGCCCTACATCTCCATACCACAAACAAGTCCACCAAGACCATGCACTTATAATGGACATATAGCTTGTATAATATCTGCTGTCTTGACAATATTATTTAATATTATAGTCTCCAAATCTTGGATATTTTTGGTCAGGTAAACAGATATCAGTTTGGGTTAGTGGTGCAGCCCAATAGCAATTTCTCTTCATCTCTCTCTTTCTCTCAATATGTTCTTCCTCCCCTTTGCATTTTCTGCCTTCTGTTCATTACATTATGTCAGGATGACCTGGACGCTTTCAAAGACCTGCTGGAGGACCGTTCCTACACCACCGATGTTCGCATCCCGAGCCCTAAACCCAAATTTGGCCAGTGCAAAGAGAACAAGAAGGATCTAATAACGTAAGAAAGCCCCTACTCTTCTAGTCTCTCCCCATTGACTCAATCTCACTTGCTGTCCCCCACTCACACTCTATCCCCATCTTTTATCATTGTCCTTTTTTATGCCAGGCCATCTTACCTTTTCTCTGTCCATCACCAATCCACCCTGCTTTCTTGCTATATGACTTTCAGCTGAATTAATTTGTCTACATTAATCTCAGAGCTGGTGGAGTCCACCAATGCCTATATATGTATGTCTGTATGAATGAATGTATCTATGAGTGTGTGTATATATATATTACACAGATATATATCTGTATCTATACACACATATAGTGGTCAGGATCCCACTCCAAGCTTATCTTATCTCAGTATTCACAGACAGTGAACAGTGAAGCTAAACTGGAAACAATGAAAACCAACAATGAAAAAAAATCAGAAGTCCCTTTTTTCTGTAATTACATTTTCTTCTTCTAATCTTTGGGCTTATAAATCTGTCTATCTTTCCGGTGGCAGATGTCCCACACCGGGGTGTGATGGAAGTGGTCACTTGACGAGCAATTTCGCCTCACATCGAAGGTGTGACTTCCTTTTTTCCTGGTGGACCCAAGTCAAGTTCTCTTTATTGTTTTCAGCTTACCTCAACTATGCTGTCAGATACCCATAGGCGAAAATTCTTATTTTAAGTCATTTCGTTATTTTCATCTCGTTATCCGGTGTAGTCACACTTCCAAAAAATGATCAGGAAGTGAAAATACAGACAAAATATAATTTTCAATGAAAACCCATATTTATATGGGTATGTCATTTCCATATATCTTCAGTAATTAGGCAATTATGCAATATATATATATATATATTGCATTAAAACAATATGTATGATTTGAGATGAAGATAATTCACCAGAATAGGACCAGATCCCAACTTTTCTGTAATATTTAAAAATAAATATATATTAAACCAAGATAATGCTATTTAATATCATTCTAAAAGCTCAGTGGGTTACAATGCACTTTTTCCGTTATAGATTGAAATTAATAACCATCTGTACACATCTTTGAATGGAGCCATGGTTTTTGTGAAAGGGGTTGAGGTGTTCTGTTGTTTTCAGTGTAACTAATGTTGGGCTGATGTATTTTTCAGTCTGTCAGGTTGTCCTTTAGCTGATAAAAGCATTCGAAGTATGCTGGCCAACAACGCACAAGAGCTCAAGTAAGGCGTGAGGTGACTCACAAACATATGCATTGTTGTTGTGTCTTGCCCACAGGGTAAGGTCAAAAGTCTTAAGTCTTCATAATAGCAGAGAACAATCACGTATCCTTTTTTTTTAGATTTTATATTATGTTGTGTCATTTATTTTTTATTAAGTACAGTGATCCCTCGTTTATCGCGGGAGTTCCGTTCCAAAAATAACACGCGAAAAGTGAAATCCGTGAAGTAGTCATCTTTATTTTTTTAAATTATTTTACAATGCAATACTGAACTATAGAATGAAACCAAAAATCAAAACCTGTTTTAAAGCCCAAAATTTGTTTAAAACAATAATTTTAATCTAGTAATACAAGGTTGGAAACATTGTCACTCGCGTATTTCACAGTCCCAGCTGTGCCTCTTCGTCCTGACTCCGCTCCGCTGTAGCGTCTGTTTCTACTGAAGGCGCAGGAGTCTTTCTCCGAGAGAAGAACATTGTTATGGGTAGTTGTTGGCGCTCTTTCTTTTTCTGAGCAAGAAGATTTTTATAAACAGATATGCCACCTTCGATTATATTTGAGAACTGCAATGAACGACTCGCAAAAAAAATCCGTGAAGCAGCGAAGCCGTGAAAGATGAAACGCGATATAGCGAGGGATCACTGTAATAGTGCATTTGTGCATTTTCAGAGGACAAATTCAAATGAGAGTAAATTAACACATGGCCAGCAACAATTAAAGTCTCCCATCTTCTGAATGTCGTGATATTTTGTCTTTGTTGTTTGGTAATCAATCTTTTTTCCAATTTTTTTTTCTTTTTAATGTACCTTTAATGAAGCCAGAAAATAAAACTGGCCTCCAGCAGCACAACTGTTTTGATAGTTCATTATTTAGTTCATTAATTAGTTATTTAGGTAGGTTGTTAGCTAGGTTGGTAGGTAGGTTTCACTTATTAATATGAAAAATGACACAAGGGCTAACAAACAGCGCACAAAATCTACATGCTGCACCAACATATTTTTACTGATTTATTGATTCAGTTATATACAGTTATAGTGACAATCAATCATATGAAATCCTGATTTTACACCAGTGATATGAATGATTTGCCCCATTTTTCTTTTTTTTTTATTGTTGACCCAGATGCCCAACACCAGGCTGTGATGGTTCCGGACATATCACTGGCAACTATGCTTCACACAGAAGGTACAATGTGTAAATTCAGAGATGCAAACTGTAGATGCAGAGACAGTAGCTATGTATACATAACAATAATTACATATATAATACCATTATGCTTCAGCTGTATACATTGTATTTATGTAATTTATTGGCAGTCTCTCAGGATGTCCTCGGGCGAGAAAAAATGGGATAAAAATAATCCACAGTAAAGAGAACAAGGAGGACCAGGAGCCCATCAGGTACAGTTTGCATCCCTATGGTGTTTCTGTCTCGATCTTCCTGCAATTCTCCTCCAACTTCACTGGTTACTTTAAAATTTACTTCAGTATATTTGTGTAGGATACGCATGGTGAAAAATAAATGACTACTGCTGCAGTAGATTCACGGACAATTTCTCATTCTCTTATCAATTTGTTTTTTTTAATTGTTGTCATTGAAAGGACATTTAGTTAAGCAAAACTGTCAATTTGGTACAGTTGAGTCAGTGTGGTAGAGTGTTTTTACAAGTGACATTGGTCACTGACCATTCATTGACTCTCATTTTTGCAATTAATATTTTGTATTATGCTATTTAATAAAATTATTTTTATTTTACACACAGAATTTGACCTCTATATATCCCATCATTTTTACACACTAGTAGTGAACAACAAACCCAGGAAGCAAAGGGAATTGCTCAGAGGCACCTCAGCCCATTAACCAGCCACCCTCCCGTTTCAAGACCAATTCCTTTTCTATGAGCCATGGGCTGCCTTATGGTAGTGTTCAGAGTCAAAACTGTCACTGTCCAAATATTTAATCAATCTTTATTTATATAGCGTCTGTTAAAATCAAGATTGTCTCTAGGCTCTTTACAGAATCCCAGGGCCTGGCCCCCAACAAGCAACAGGATAGACAAGGAAAAACTCCCCTTTAACAGGAAGAAACCTTGAGCAGGACCAGGCTCATGTAGGGGGACCCTCCTGCTGATGGCTGGCTTGGTGGGGAGAGAGAGAAGGGGGAAGACAGATAGAGGAGACATTAGGCAGGGATCAGGGAAATGCATTAATTATAACAAAGTGCTGGTGTAGAAGTTGAGTGGGTCAGCGTATACCTATGAAGGTGGCTATACCTGTAGATGGATACAGAGAGGAAGAGGGGCAGAGAAACGACACAAGAAATAATATCATCACTGATCTACTTGGTGAGGAGGAGAGGAGAGGAGAGGAGAGGAGAGGAGAGGAGAGGAGAGGAGAGGAGAGGAGAGGAAGCCGTGAATGGGTGACAGCCTGTCAGGTCGGCCTATAGCAGCAACTCACTAAATATGATAGTCTAGAATAATAGCTGGAACTACAGAATTAGTGATAATAAGCTTTTTCAAGAGGAAGGTCTTGAGTCCATTCTTAAAAGTAGAGATGGAGTCAGCCTCCCGTACCTGGACAGGGGGCTAATGTTTACCAGGATACCATAGAAAGAGACTCAATAACAGAAAGCATTGCACAGAATTTATCATGCACTGTGATTGTGGGTTCAGAAAATTACTTCACCAAAATGATTACCGGTAATTCAAAATAAAGATATTTGTTTGTCTTATTCATTGAGAGTTAAACTACGAGCTGACTGTATCACATTAAAACTCTTCAGGTGTCCAGTCCCAGGTTGTGATGGTCAAGGTCATGTGACAGGGAAGTATGTGTCCCACAGAAGTGCTTCAGGATGCCCCATAGCAGCAAAGAGACAGAAAGATGGTTACCTTAACGGCATTCAGTTCACATGGAAGTCTGGCAAGACAGAGGGCATGTCCTGCCCCACTCCAGGATGTGATGGCTCGGGTCATGTCAGTGGCAGCTTCCTGACACATCGGAGGTGGGTCTCTGGAGCATGCTGCAGGTACTGATTTAAGGTGAAATAATCCTAACACTGAAAAACATTCAGAGTTGTGTAGATTTATTTCTAGTTTTTATTAATTAAAGTGCGTCTATTTCCTGAAATGTTCTTCAACACACATTTATAAATACAGGCATACACTATATTGCCAAAAGTATTGCCTTGTCTACCTTCACACATGAAATTGAGTGACTTAATCCATGGGATTTAATATGATGTTGACTATCAGTTTGCCAGAAAAAGAAGCATAATTCATCGCTCTAGATAAACACATCTAGTGGCAGTGTATTTTACACCATCATCCAATGATTTGAATTGCACTTGATGAAGTAAGGCTTGGATGAAGCAGCTTAGCCATGACGTTCTCTGTACTGTTTTCGAGCTAATCTTAAGGTCATAGGAACTTTGGAGGTTTGCAGCTATTGACTCGACTGAGCCTTATGTGACCTTTGTGCATTATGTGCCTCAGCATCCACTGACCCCACACTGTGATTTTACCTGCCCTACCACTTCATGGATGTGATACAGTCTTTCTCAATCGCTTTCACTTTGTTCTACCTCTGCACCATAAGGCATTAATGGATCAAATCAACCGGAAAGGGTAGAACCAGAAACTATATAAATATATGACATGGAATGTTTCCATAGAGACATGTTTGTCAGTATTAATGTAAATGAATCCCAAACAAAAGACCAGTTGTCATTAACAGATTGCATTGAGTTCATTTCAACCCAGTTCACAGACGCCGCATCCTGACGATAGCCCTGAATGTAAAACTTCTCCAGTGAGCAATTGTTCACTATCACGGGTGTTTGATTGAGACGCGAGAGTTAATGAATATAACGGCATACTGATCTTGATAGAAAATTCCTTTAAAAAATAAAGCCACACCATTAGTGCCTATATCTTAATTAACAATATTTCCTTGAAGGTTCTCAGTCATCCAGGTCATGGTAATTATCGTAGTGGAATCTTAGTGCAACTGGGCTGTTTGAGTTTCTTGAAGAAGTTTCAACTCTCATCCAAGAGGCTTCATCAGTTTTAACTGGCTGTTGGGGAGTTCCACATACTTATATTCTTCAGGAGTCATTAACACATTTGCAGCTTCAGTTACCTGGTTGTTGGTTTCTCCACCCCTCATTATGCAGGACATTGAAACTTCCCGTGACACAATGGGGTTCGTTGGTGGCCACGTGTGAATGGCCTCTTCTCCTCCTGGGGATGTTTTTCAAAACTTTATTGATCCCTTGGGATGACTCCCTCATGGAAATTTGTAATTCCAGCAGAAAATTTTAAGAACAAAAGAACAGAAAAAGGAGAAGCAAAAATAAAAGAATATCAACATATTAAATAATATAAAAAAACTATAAAGATAAAACACAAGTGTCCATTTCTGTGTAGTGTACTCTACATGCTCCTCCCCCAGTTGAGGAGTTGTAGAGTACGATGGTATGGGGGACAAAAGAGTTCTTGAGCCTGTTGGTCCAACACTTGGGGAGGAGCACCCTATCACTGTCCCGCATAATGAGAGGTGGAGCAACATCCAGGTAACTGAAGCTCCAAATGTGTTAATGGTTCCTGAAAAGTACAACTACCGTATTTTCACGACTATAAGGCGCACCTAAAACACTGAGATTTTCTCAAAAATCGACGGTGCACCTTATAATATGGAGCGCCGTGTGTGTGGACTGAGTTCCAAAATCTGCTGTGCGCCTTTGGTGGGTGCACTACGGTAAACGCTCCGCCAATCGATTAGCAACACACCTACGCGTAAGGATCCCCTAAAATGGTGCCGGTCAAGCGAGACGCGTATGAATGAGGCTTACTTTAAACTGCTGGCCATTGAATATGCGGCTGAAAATGGCAATCGAGCAATCTTAGTGTTTTCGCTTTATGAGGCGGTGGCATCTCTCCATACGCACGAGGACAACTGTTGCGCAGCGGCTGCCCGCGGATTACCAGGAGAGGGTGGCCATCTTCCGCACCTACTGCCGCGACAAGATAACCGCGCCCAGCCACATCACCAACATGGATGAGATCCCTCTGACTTTTAACATCCCTTTGACCCACAAAGTGGAGAAAAAGGGACCAGCACGGTGGTGATACGCACAACGGGGCACGAGAAGTCTTCGTTCACCGTGGTTCTCGGCTGCCAGGGAAACGGACAGAGCACTGGATGATGGAAGGTGAACACTCCTTCACAAAGACTATGAGGCAGCGGCGGGCAAGTTATGCCACCATATGCAGGTGGATTGTAGACGCATGGGCTATGATACTGTCTTCATGTATTGTAAGAGCTTTCACAAAATCAACGCTGAACCGGAACCGGTCGGTGAGTCTGATTCAGATGATGAAGAAGAGGAATTCGGGATGTTGGACATTGAAATACTGCAGCTGTTTAATTCAGATACAGAAGATGAAAACTTTGATCGTTTTGTGGCGGAAGAATGAATATTTTGTTCAATAAATGTGTCGAAACTCACTGTTTTACTTCCATTGTCATTTTTACTGTATGTTTCAGCATGCGCCTAATAATACGGTGCGCCTTATGTATGTTTTAAATACAGAAATAGCACCCATAACTGAGGCTGCGCCTTTTAATACAGTGCGCCTTATGGTCGTGAAAATACGGTAGCTGGAACTCCCAAAACTGATGAAGCCTCGTGGATGGGAGGTGAAACTTCTTCATGGAACTCCAACAGTCGAGTTGCTATGATTCAACTACCAGATTAACAATACTGTAACCTGGTATTAGGATTTTAGAGCTAGTACTTTTCTTGAGCTATGATTCAGAGACGGCAAAACTATAAGAACTAGCAGTACATTCCCAAGACGTTGCTATATCAGGTTTATGTAACAAACTATGGTTATTGACATTCAAATCAGAAGCAATATAACCAAAGTTACCATTAGCAGGTCCTGGGTTGGGAAGACCATTGCCAGAGATGAACATTAGGATGATTAACACATGTGGAAAATGGGTGTCAAAATACACTGCCTGGCCAACAAAAAAGTTGGCACCTGGATTTAACTATGCACATAGGTAAGAGTCTCATATTGGGCAAATACTGCATGTACAATTGTCTTCCCGCTGGCGAAAAGTTTTTTAACCGCAACTGATGCAAATAGTAGCTTCTCATTTCTTAAACAACCATGTCGAAAGACACATCCTGTGACCACGGTAAAGATATTAGTCTGCTTGAGAAGGGTCAGATCATTGACATGCATCAAGCAAGGAAAACATCAAAAGATTGCAGAAACTACTAAAACTGGATTAAGAACAGTGCACTATTTAAAAATTAAATAAAGGATAGCGGGGAACCATCATCTACGAGGAAGAAATGTGGTCGAAAAAAAATCCCAAATGATCATGATAGGCGATCCCGTAAATGTTTATTGAAACTGAATCCTTGAAACACAACACTAAACTTTGGGGCTATATTTAAGGGTGAAAGTAAGAGCATTTCCACATTTTCATAGCCTAAAGAAATCCATTAATTGGTTAGGCTAATGGGTGGGGGGCGGTTAATTGGCTAGGGAGCATAAAGATGGGACTCTGGAGTAACGGAAGAAAGTCATGTGGTCTGATGGTTAAAGGTTCACCCTGTCCAGAGAGATCGGTGTTTCTGATGAGGTGATGCACCCATCATGACAAGTGCCTACGGTACAAGCCTGCAGTGCTATGATCTGAGGTTGCTCCAGTTGGTCTAAGTTCAGTACGATTATGCGCCCAGAAAATTAGTTCAGCTGACTGCCTAAATATATTGAATGACCAGGTTTTTTCTTGACAAGGACAATGCAGAAATTCATCGGGCTTAGACTGCAAAAGAGTGAGACACACGCACCATCATTTTCCACTAGAAAGGCCACTCCTTGACCTCACTGAGAATTGGGATGTGCTGGAGAAGGCTTTTCGCAGTGATCTGACCCTCCCATCATCAATACCAAGTTGTTGGTAAAAAAAAATAAAAAATCATGCATGTGACCTTTTTTGGCCAGGCAGTGTATTATACTTGTTAATAATTATTAGTGTCTTAGAGAAATTGAAGAGAAATATTAAGATATAATAAACAACCTTTGGAGAAACCAAGAGTCATTCAAATGATTAAGGATGAAACATTCCTGGGTGGAAAACACTTGTCTTGTGTATTATCATAGCAGGTTGATGCTAAACATGTCTCATGAGCAAAGGAGTGCCAAAAGACAGTCCAGGGAGAGCTTAAAAAAAGCTATTTTACTAACTAAAAGGAAGCAGACTGTAGCATAACATAGGCCAGACTAAAGATTTATTTTTTTGTTTCTTTCTTTATGTATTTAATGAACACAGGACAAATGGTATAAAAAATTAGAAAGAAAGACAACTGAATGTGAAGAAAAATGAAAAAATGGTATTTACATAAAAACATTCTCTGTTATTTGTAGAGTGTTAGAAACAGCCAGGTATTCTTCTTTAGAGTGCTGCAATAGCAAATTGTCTTTGGCTGGCTAATAAATTTTAAAATCTACTAAGCCATGATAAAATAGATCCACGTTAAAGTGCACTGGCAAACAAAGGACTAAGCTGGGTAACACTTGTGTTATACTAAAAATTAGCTCTCAGATGTTTTTTTTCCATTTTCTAGAGCAATAAGGAACTCCTGAATCATATTTTGAAGATCTTCATCCACTTCCTGTTTTTTTGCCTCTAGCCTGTCGGGTTGTCCACGTGCCACGTCAGCCATGAGGAAATCCAGGCTCTCTGGAGTCGAAATGCTAACGATAAAGCAGCAATGTGCCAGTAATGGTAACCACAGCCTCACTACTCACCACCATACTACAGCTAATCAGAAATATGGATAGGGGATGATTTCCATGTGTGTGCAGAGTTGTTTGAATAACAACTGAATATTAGAGTTTAGTGTGCACACAATGAGGAGAGCCTTCTGGGAAGAACAAGGCTCAGTTTTTTAAGGTATAATCAGACCTGGATTGCGTCGGTGTATCATTGTGCTTCACTGAATTTCAATTCAGTGTTGCAAAAACATAATTCCTTCTACTTAATAATGATCATTTTTAAATATAATTTTAAATACATGTAAACAATGTTTGTATAACCTGTTGTGTCACACAAAGTATGAAATTATTGAATTATGAAAATTCATAGAAAGAAACTGGGACAAACATGTTTTGTGAAATATAATCAATGTTTGTATTACAGCTTTTCTTTCAAAATAGATTTATATTAAAATAAATAATTTTTATATATATATATATATGTGTGTGTGTGTATAATAGAAACAACATATATAATTTCAAGCTTTTTAAATGACCAGAATATTTCATTTAAAAGGAACAAAACATCCAAAAATCATTTTAAAATACAAATTTACCTTTTACTCTAATGTAGAACTTAATTATGGAAAGTAATGTTATATAGTTAGTTAATTATAAGTTAGTGTACTTACTTATAATGTAGAGGAAAATTTAAACTAAAACAAATTCAAACAAAAGTGGTGTCATTTCCTGAGTTCAGGCTTGAGTTATATAGTGCCACTTCATATGTTGTTTATCATTTGTAGGACTAGAGCATGAAGATGATGTCAAACAGCTTGATGAAGAAATCAAAGATTTAAGTGAATCAAATCCACACGTTGAAGCCGACATGATCAAACTGCGAACACAGGTGAGTTACCTCCTGTATATTCATTTGGATTTGACTTAAACATTACAGGTGAAGATAGTTCTGTCATGTCCCGTCATCCAACTGTTTCCTCCTTACTCAGATCACAACAATGGAGTCCAACCTGAAGTCCATAGAGGAGGAAAACAAGGTGATTGAACAGCAAAATGAATCTCTGCTGCATGAGCTGGCCAACCTCAGCCATTCACTGATTAACAGTTTAGCTAATGCCCAGCTCCCTCATATGGTAAGGGTCATCAGGAACAACTAGCGGGCAAGTGGTGGAATCGATTTATCCAAAGATTTATAGGAGCCAATTTATTGTATGTGTCTTCATTCAATGTGCATGCTGTGTCATTATTGTTTTTATTGCAAAAATTTAAATGATGGCAAATACATTCAGTAGAACACAAAAGGCAAGGTATGATGGGTGAAGGTTACATAGTGGATAAATAGTCCTACCCTTAAATTCTCTAATCTTTGTGTTCAAATTAATGGTCATTCACTTTGTCAAGGTTATGTGATGGAATTTTTCTGTTTGCTATCAATAAAATGAAAAAAGTACAGATTTTAATGATTTTTTTTTCAGTAAATATTGATATTTGACCAAGGAACATGTACAGTATATTGTAATATGTGGGCAAATTACCTGCTTGGCAGATGGTTTTTCTTGTTATGTTCATCAGACATCTTGATCTTTATGTGGCACTATTTCTAATACAGCTACTTAGTGTTTGAATTGAACCAACATCTTTGGTTTTATTTATATTTTACGAAAGCTAATAATATGTGTCTTCTCTTGCTTGTCCACAGAAATCGCTCCCACACAAAGAACATCCTTTGAGGAATAATAGCTGCTTGCAGCTGCACCAGCAAGTGCGTCCGTATCTTAAATGTGCCTGGCTGTTCAGTTTAAATTTATCATTCCTATATTAAGTGTGCAGTAAAATTATCTTATGTCCTTATAATACACCATATAACATATGTTCAAAATATATCACATAAAATACTAGTGTGAAACTTCCCATCACATTCTTCTATAATCTTGAGAGGCCATAAAACTTCCCTCTTTTTCCTCTGGTCTTGCAGGAGCCTATTAGTGAGCAGAACTTTGAAGACTATGTGACCACTTTGACAGACATCTACACCAACCAAGACCAGTATCAGATTCCAGAGAACAAGGCCCTGTTGGAAAACATCAACCAAACTGTTCAAGGCATCCAAGCATAACTTGGAGATTTTTATCCCTTCCCAGCAGGTGCAGGCAGCCTTTAAAATCTGCATTCATCACGATTGGACCTCTTTGATTTAGTGCAGTAACTTGTTCTAGTGGTGCATATTCTGAATGGTGTTCACTCCAAAAAGTTAAGACCTCAAGAGGATTTCTTTCTTTGGTCATGTTCTTTTTAGGCCTTGCTTTGAAGAAAAATGCAACTGGCAAAATGACATCCCCATTTTGTACGTCTTCATATGAGCTGGCATAGTGTCATGTAATGTTTCTAGCTGCTCATGTATGCACATTTCACGTGTATATAACAGAACAGTAAGCTAATGATGACAGGGTGCAAGTCATTTTTATTGCTCAACATCCAAACAGAATAAATCAAACAATGCAGAGGAATATTTAAAAAAAATATTTAATTTGTATTTTGTTTAATTATATAAATATATAAATCAGGTCCATCTTTCTGTCAGCTCCACTCTTTCTGTCTTTATCTATCTATCTATCTATCTATCTATCTATCTATCTATCTATCTATCTATCTATCTATCTATCTATCAAAAAGAAAGAAAGAAAGAAAGAAAGAAAGAAAGAAAGAAAGAAAGAAAGAAAGAAAGAAAGAAAGAGCGGAGCTGATTTTCCTCCTTGCTGGATGGATTGGGACTGATTTTTTTTTTTCTTTTTTGTGTGTGCATTATTCAAATGCAGGAACTGGCTTACAATGCTTGAGAAGCATTTTGATTGGAGGGGGGAATGTGAAGCTATAGGAGGTTTTTTTTTTTTTTTTAATTGGTGCTGTTATGGAATCTGAAGAGGAAACTGACCTGATTTATGAATGTATACGTGGACAGTTCTATTGTAAACATCATTACACGGAAACCCATTGGTGAAAATTCCATTACCTAAGAGAGTTAATTAATTACATGAAGGAACACATCTGTGCAGTGCATGCATTTTCACATGCACATTCTTGAACAAACTTCAGATAGAATTGATATGTAAGACAACACCAAATAGGTACCACAAATTAGCCTGTTTAGTGTCAAATCTGCTCATATTTGAGACTTGTTTTGCTAGTATCAAGAAATCTCTTACCAATATAAGAATAAGTAAATAATTTGTTTATTGAAGGTATGGGATCAAAACTTGAAAGTAAAAAACAGGTTGGGTATATGCAACTTATTGTTTATAAACATAGTCGGGTAACATACATCTTTTTTAATATAGCATATGTAAAATATTAATTTTTATACAAATTTTTTAATACAAAAACTTAAAAAAAAGAGTGAACATGGGCAATGAGTTCAAGAGGCAAAAGTATAGGAGTTCCAATTTATTTTCTGTGCAATTTTGCACAGTGTCACCTTTGTTTCCATGTTTTGATGTTCTTACAGAAGCTAAAAGCAGTACCCAAGAGCCTAACTGAAGGGATTTTGAGGATTTTCTAAAGAGTATTTATATGAGTATGACAGCAGGACTTACAGGGTCATTGTCCCCCACTTATGTGCCAGTAGACTATTTGCACTCGTCCCTGAAAATATTACCCTTATGTACGGCAGTGTGCAATTTTCCAGGTAACCTCTTTGGCACAAGACTGGTGAGATCAACTGATTGAAATCACTGTAGGCGTGCATTTAGCACCAGTGAGAGAACTGACTGAGACTTGAAATCATAAAGAATTATAACCGTAGGAGTTGTACTACAGACTATTGACGAGCGCAAAATATCAACAATGTTCTTTCATTTGTCTGCTATATTTTAGGAAAATGGAAGTTATCCCTAGCAGCACTTTATATCTAATCACTATAGAATTAAATGGTCAATCAAAACTAATAAGAGAAGAAATGGTAGGCAAGGCATTTAAAGAATGATACGATTCAGACCGTATGCACCCCTGAATTTTGTTGTTTTAGTTGAAGGTAACATGTTCAGAATTTGCCATTTTATGGGCTTCTGAAAAAGGTGTTGTTCACCACAAGTGAATATCAACATAATTCATTGTCCTAATTTAAGGACTGTTTTATCCATTCTTCCTGACTGCATACTTCCACAGCATTGTGCCTGCAGCTTTGCCAATATAGTAATGCTTCAGTAGAATAATAGGTAGTACCAGTTCTTGAATTGATTCTCATAGATCAGTGAAAAAGGGAAAATGGATTCGAAAGCACAACACTGGCTGCTCATCTAATGTTGGTACATAAATAACAAATCTCGATAGAATAATCTGTGACTATCTATAGAGGACACTAAAAGGTTGTCACATATTTAAAATGCAGAGTTTTCATATGAATTATTGTGAAATCATCAGAGGTTATTATTTTGTCTGAGACAATTCATTTTGAGACTGGTTTTTGGTGACTATTAACAAAGACAGGATTTTGTATAAACTATTGTGCTCTCTGTGGAACGGAAGTTTGATTTATTTTTGTACTACACAGCATGGATTTGGTGACATCTTAATTTTGCTATAAATGTGTCAGATCACAAGTTGCTGTGATATTTCATTTTTAAATTGTGAACTTTGTAGAATTTTTGTCATGCTGGATGTTAACACATCTTACTCTAAATAAAGAACAAAATCTGTTGCCAGAAGACTGAAGAATGACTTCATTAATCTCTTTTTTTTCCATGTAATTTGGACTGTGCTCCTCAGGGGTCTCCATTGTGAAACAGGAATAAGCAAAATGAACATCCTTTTTTTGTCCCCAGTTAGGGGAAATTAATTTTGTAAACCATTAGTTACACACACACACACACATTAATATAGAAGACAAATGCATTCCTTGTGGGAGGGGTGTCACTTTGCGCAAGGCAACCCAATAGTGCTCTGGAAATGACCAAGAACCCCTCCAGCTACCAGATGACTTTTCAATTATTTCATCCTCTCTCCGACCTCTAGCACAGTCTGGCCTCTCACTCTTTAGTTCCAAAATATCTAAAATGCACCATCCCTCTGATATACTAATTGCTGATCCTATCCATCTGTCAGTCTCAGGATGTTTTCTAAGACCTCAACATCTGCCTACTTTCTTTACGTCTTTGCCACTGTCTCTGTACTATATATTCACTGATCAGATGATCATATTGTCCACTTTTCTATTGTTTTCATTGCATGCAAATACTCTTAGACATTTCTCTACCAACTTTTTTTCTACCTGCTTGCACTCACTTTTTCATCTCTACTTGTTGTTATGGAATGTTAACTAAAAAGACTTAAATATCTGTTATCATCTTTTTTAATATAGCATATGTTACAATTGATATTGTCTGCATTTTACAGAAACCCGGGGCTTGACCCCTGCCAAGCAACAGGAAGAAACCTTGAGCAGGACCAGGCTCATATAGGGGGACCCTGCTGGGTAGAGAGGGAGGAGGACAAGTAGAGGAGAGAATAGGCAGAGTTAATTCAAATACATTAATTAAAACAACTCTAGTTGAGTGGGGGTCAAAGGTCAGCGGAGAGGAGACGTGACCTTTAACAAAGCCTTTTAATGAATCAAATTTAAAATCACAAACACATAAAAAAAGTCATTTACATAATTTAATCATTACAAGATCCTTGGTGGAGAGCCAGACCTTCTGGCCCGGCTGATAGGCAGGGGCTGGAACATGGTGGAGGTTGCCTCTGAGACTGTTGGAAGGAACACAGGAGAGAATGGACCTGTCTCCACATGCTCTTGCAATGACACAGGTTGGCCCTGACGGTGGACACCTCAAACAACCTCGGCCGGAGTTAATCGGCAACTGAAAAAGTCACAAGGGTGGAGCTTCTGATCCACTGGATCCTGTTGTGAAAGAACCACACTGACTCCAATATCAGAGGCATTCCCCTTCCACCACAAACTGCTGGGATCTAGACGGGACAAGATTTAGCCATTGCTATCGCCTCGAATGAAAGGACAGAAATTAACAAACACCAGGAAGCTCTGGAGCTGCTTATGGGAAGTCGGAGTGGGCCACTCTGCCACTGCACTCACCTTGGCCGGATCAGGCGAGCGCTGTCCCTGCCCGACAATGAATCCCAGGAAGGTTACTGATGATGTGTGGAAGTCACACTTCTCTGCCTTGACATCAATCAATACTTATATAGCGTCTGTTACAATCAAAATTGTTTCTAGGTGCTTTACAGAATCCCAGGGCCTGACCCCCAACAAGCAACAGTGGCAAGGAAAACTCCCCTTTAACAGGAAGAAACCTTGAGCAGGACCAGGCTCATACAGGGGGACCATCCTGCTGATGGTCGGCTGGGTAGATAGAGAGAAGGGAGAGGACAGGTAGAGGAGAGAATAGGTAGAACATACAGAAATACTCACTCACTCACTCACTTTCTACCGCTTGTTCCTCCACTGAGTGTCGCGGGGGGACTGGAGCCTATCCCAGCTCAATGGGCGGAGGCAGGGCTAACACATATAGACAAACAACCATTCTCTCTCACACTCACACCTACAGGCAATTTTAGAGTTTCCAATTAGCCTAATCCCCAATCATGCATGTCTTTGGACTGTGGGAGGAAGCCGGAGTACCCGGAGAGAACCCACGCAGGCACAGGGAGAACATGCAAACTCCACACAGTCAATCCCAACCGGGAATCGAGCCCGGGGCCTTCTTGCTGTGAGGCCACAGTGCTAACCACCACACCACCGTGCCGCCCCATACAGAAATACATTATATTAATTTAAATAAGCTGCTGGTAGAGTCAAGTTGGGTGGGTCAGCGGGGTCGGAGGTCAGTAGGTCAGCATGCAGCTCTGAAGGCGGCGATACCTGTAGATGAATAAGGGGGGGGGGGCAGAAAAACTACACAAGAAAAAACGCTGGTCTACTTGGTGAGGAGGAGAGGAGAGAATAGACATAGATCATAGAGAATACATAGGGAAACACATTATATTAAGTAAGGTAATCTGCTGGTAGAGTCAAGTTGAGTGGGTCGGGGGGAAGCAGAAAAACTACACAAGATATATCACGAGTCTACTTGAGGAGGAGAGGAGATCATAGTAACAAATGCATTGACAAACTTTTCAGCATCATGCCGTGTTAGTAGCTTCCTGATCTTTGCGATGTTCCTCAAATGAAAAAAGGCACTTCTAGAGACTATTTTAATGTGTGAGCTGAAGGAGAGATTTTGATCAAAAGTTACTCCAAGATTCCTCACAGAGAGACTAGATGCTAAGGAGATACCCGCAGGCATGTCAAACTCAGTCCTTGAGGGCCACGATCCTGCCGGGTTTTCTATCCCACTGAATGCATTTTCAGCCTGGTAGGACAGAAAACCCGGCAGGATCGTGGCCTTCGAGGACTGAGTTTGACACATGTGATCTAGAGTGATAATGTGATCTAATCTATCCCTGAGAGGTTCAGACCAGACACCATGACCTCAGTTTTTCCTGAGTCAAGGAGCAGGAAATTTGAAGACATCCAAGACTTTATGTCTTGGAGACAGGTCTGAAGATTCACTAACTGGTCTGTCTCCTCTGGTTTCATCAATAGATATAGCTGAGTGTCATCAGCATAACAATAAAAATTTTTCCATGCTGCTGAATAATGTTTCCCAAGGGAAGCATGTACAAGGTGGAAAGAATTGGTACAGAACCTTGTGGAACTCCATGGCTAACCCTACTGATAAATATATGATCTAAACCAGTCTAGTGCTGTCCCTTTAATCCCAATCACATGTTCCAATCTATGTAACAGGATGCTGTCATCAACTGTATCAAAAGCAGCACTGAGGTCTAGCCGAACCAGCATAGAAACCAGCCCAGGATGTGAAGCTATCATTACTAACTTTAATGAGTGCTGTTTCTGTGCTGTGGTGAGCTCTAAAGCCTGACTGAAACATCTCAAACAGACCTTTTCTCTGCAGGTGCTCCAGTAACTGAGTCACCACCACCTTCTCAAGAATTTTAGAGATAAAAGGAAGGTTGGATATAGGCCTATAATTTGCTAGTACATCCGGATCCAGTGATGGTTTTTTCAAGCAATGGCTTAAACACTGACACCTTGTAGGACTGCGGTGCATAACCTGTCACTAAAGAACAATTTATCTGGTCCAGGATAGATCTGCCTATCATTGGTAAAACATCCTTCAACAGGTGTGTTGGGATGGGATCTAAAGGACATGTGGTGGTCTTGGATTTCCGAATTAGCGAAGACGCCTCAGAAAAATATATAGGGGTGTAGAAGTTTAAGGGCTCGTTGAAGACCCTTTATGTTCCCACAGTCAGCACATCTGGTGATGGTCCAGTTGTTGGGATGGCCTGGTTAGCTTTTTCTCTGATAGAACTTTATCAGTGAAGAAGCTCATGAAGTCTTCACCACTAAGGGAAGAAGGGACACATGGGTCTAAAACACTGACTCTTGGTCAATTTGGCCACAGTGCTGAAAAAAAAATCTGGGGTTATTCTTGTTTTCTTCAACTGAAGAAAAATAAGCTGTTCAAGCCTTATGGAGGGCCTTTTTGTAAACAACCAGAAAGTATTTCCAGGCTAAGTGATATTTATCTATTTTACAAGAATATAATTTCCTTTATACCTTTTGCGCTTTCTGCTTGAGGGTCCTAATGTGTGAATTATACCAAGGGGCACACCGCCTCTGATTTACCATTTTCTTTTTCAGGGGGGCAACAGAATCAAGCGTGATTCTCAGTGAGGCTGCGCAACCTTCAGCAATAGAGTCAACCTCTGCAGGGTCAAGATTACAGAGAACTCCGACGAATGTGGTCCAGCTTGTTCTCCAAGAGGTGCTGGAGGACCAGGCGGATGTGCTGGACATGTTCGTCCTTCGTCTCAAAAATGAGGATATCGTTGAGGTAAATGAAGAGGAACTCATTTAACATGTCACACAGGACATCGTTGACGAAAGCCTGGAACACGGCTGGGGGATTGGTGAATCCAAAAGGCATAACCAGATACTCAAAGTGGCCCAAGCAGGTGTTAAACGCAGTCTCCCACTGGTCCCCCTGCCGGATTTGGACCTGAGGGTTATGGAGGGCTAACCAGGACGTCCCAAGGATGTCAGTGGAAGAGGACGCGTGAATAAGGAAGAATTGGATCTGTTCGCTGTGGTTTCCGGAGACAATGAGGGTTAAGGGGGCGGTTCGATTAGTTACCTTGACCAGTATCTCCCCATTTAAACCCAGAATGGTTTTGGGCTCAGACAGAACCTCCCTGAGAATGCTGGCCTGCTTAACTAGATCCTGGTCAATGAAGCTGTCATCCGCATCAGAATCCACGAGTAAAGACAAAGAGATGGAGTCACTGGACCAAAGGAGCGTACCTGGCAGCATCAAATGGACTGGAGGCAGGGCCTGGCTGAGGCCATTAGAGGAAACTCGTGATGGATCTCTCCCTGTCTTTCTTGAAGGTGATTGTCCAACCGTATGGTGAGGTCGATCAGCGTCTCCAAATCCAGGGTCTCCTCACGAGCTGCCAACCCGTCCTTGAGCTAAACTGCCAGCCCCTGAATATAAACTCCCCGGAGAGCGGTGTCATTCCAGCCACTCTTGGCTGCTAGGATCCGGAATTGGATGGTGTAATCAGCAGCGCTGCCCCCTGCTGCACGGTCAGTAGCGTAGATGCTGATTCACTGTCCTGGACTGGGTGGTCGAACACTCGCCTGAGCTTCATGGTGAAGGACGGGTAGTGAGAGGATTCCGGGGTTTGATTCTCGATGACAGCAGTGGCCCATTGCGCCGCCCAGCCGGATAACAGGTTAACCATAAAAGCAATCTTAGACTTGTCACTAAAAGATTTACTTTATTCATCCCCGTTGGGAAATTGAATGGCTCACTTGGGTATGTGAGTGGTTGTAGGTCAAAAACATTGGACATTGAAACAGAAAACCGCCCAACTCAACCAAGTATAACAGATAAAATAAGTTTTAAATCAGATTTTTGGGGTATGGTTTTGTTGCTATATATTTTCTTGTAATCCTGAAAACATTTTGTTTTATCAGAAACATATTTTAAATAGTAATTATGCCCTGAAATTGTATCCTTCACCATACATTTTTAGCAATCTAGAGGAAGAGGAAAAAAAGGTAGCTACATGACTCAGCAGAATTTGCATAACTAAACTAATTGATTTGATCATGGGTAGATCTAAGACAGCTCTTCTCTTCCATTTTTCAAATTTTTTAAAAATGTTTTCAGACTCACTGAAAGCAATGCAACTACATTACTCATATTATCAGAAAAAGACGTATTACTAACAAAGTTTTTATTTTATATAGCTTAGTTTGTTCTGATCAGCTAACACAGCTACCATTTATTTTTGCACGACAACTCTAACATTTGCATTGATTGGCAGCGCTGTTACTTGGAGTTTGCTGTAATTAGAGGGTCGCATCTCCTTCAGAAAGGAAAATCTATTATCTATAATAGAACCAAATTTTGATGTATAATTTAAAATGTATTATTATCATATATGAAGTATATAAAATAGACCAGATGCTGAAATGTTGCGTGCAGGGCATGATTTAGTATTTTGTGGAACTCTGCTACCTAACAAAAACTGCTACAATGTGATTCTATGTATGTGTAGTGCCTCAGAGCTAGCAAAATCTGACAGGCAAATGGTCATATAGTTTTCCACCATGTATTTCAAATTGGTATTAAACGTGAGATGAGAATTAACATATACGTACATAATGTATATTAGCTTTACCTTTAAATATTAAGATTAACTTGCGTACAACTAATTGCATACACTGTGTTGCTGGAAGCATTATTCGGTTGTTGGAGTAGTAAGATGAAATGGATAGACAAAACAATTGGTAAAAGCAAAAATTCAACAAAGTAGCAATGCTGATGTGTGTAACAATCCCTTCCTTTTAAACAAATAAAACTGTACATCTTACTTACTCTCAGTTAGTTGTCCATGGCATCAAAGTCCTGCGGTTTTAAAAACTGCAGCCTGCAAGCATGCAGCTGGACCCTTCTCTGATAATTACTAAAAACACTGTACAAAGCATGTTACAACAGTAGTTGGAACATTAGCAACTGACACAGTCCTTGGCGAACATAACAAATGTGTCTCTGCTGGTCAGAGTATTGATACAGCAAATCCACATTTTGTTGGAGGAAAGATAACAAACCAAACAAAGCAGGCCATGTTGCTCAGTTGTTGGCCATAGCTGTTGTTCCTGGGTGGGCACACTACCATTATCTGAAAAAGTAAAACAAATGCGTCAAGCCTCACTGAATATTGTGTTGCCTTTCAACATGGAGATGAAAATGATGCTTTCAAAAGTTCTCATTGTGAAACCCATTTGAAAATGAGGACTTTGCATTTTACAAAAATGGTTTTGAAAAATCTAAGCATTTCCATATCAGTGGCTGAAAACCCACAGTATGTTTTTGCAAAAGCTGAAAATTACAATCAAATTTTCAGTTATAGGTCAGGTTATTGATTCCATTTCTCTCTCCTCTCCTAGTGATGCTATTTCTTGTGTAGTTTTTCTGTCCCCCCTTCTGTATTCATCTACAGGTATTGCCGCCTTCAGAGCTGCATACTGACCTCCGACCCCGCTGACCCACTCAACTTGCACCTTACTTTACTTAAGGTAACTTTACTTTATGTATGTATGTATGTATGTATGTATGTATGTATGTATGTATGTATGTATGTATGTATGTATGATCTATGCGTATTCTCTCCTCTACCTCCCTCTCCTACCTACTCTCTGGTCCTGCTCAAGGTTTCTTCCTGTTAAAGGGGAGTTTTTCCTTGCCACTGTTTGGGGTTAGGCCCTGGGATTCTCTAAAGTGCCTAGAAACAATTTTGATTGTAAAAGACGAAATATAAATCAAATTGATTAATCAATTAAATCCATTGAAATTAACCTTAAAATTTTCTAGCAAAAGCATCCTGGTTGAAAAAAGGTCACAGCACAATTTACATAGATTTTAATGGACAATAACACCTGCTAATTTCTAAATAAAAACATATTTTTGTTCTTTCCCAGATATTCGAACTCACATTTTGAGCAAAAATCAAGAAACTACCACCGAACTGTCCAATAAATAGTCCATAAAAGCACAATGTACAGAAAAAACTGAGGAGTATCCCATTTTAAAGGAAATTTCCGGACAAGATTTGGGGGCGCTATAATCTTCCATTGAAATGAACTCCTGTTAAAAGTTTTCAACGTTACAATCCTCTTTATTATCCTGATAGCACTATCAAAATCTCGATGAAGACTTGTTTTATAGAACATTTTTCCAGTGATATGATGTGCTGAAGGTAAACATAGCGTTGTTTTGCGCCGATTTTTCCAGCGGATCGCGGCGTGGCCCCACCTCTCCGCTGCTCTCTGCAGTGTGGGACTCGTCGCCCGGCAGTGTGAGTGGGCCAGCTGCGCTCTCTGCTCGGCTCACTGCTAACAAGCAATGGCGCTCGGTGCTGGCCAGCTCTTATCTCCGTGTCTGCTCCTTCCAGTGGCTTTGTTACTGCTGACGAGCGGGCCACTCTCAGTCTTCTGTTGTCCGAGTCGCTGTTTGTGTTTTCGGACCACCGTTAGATGTATGCATTTAAACTTGGAAACCGTGCCGGCCGTCTCTCCCCTGACGACAATTCTGTAAGTAGCTGTTTCCCTTAAATCTAACGGAAAGCAGGCATTGACATGGTCCCCACCGTGAAACCTTACAAACTTGTGCATTGTTTTCCCAATTGTGTTGAAGGTTAAGAAGCTGTTTCCCCACACATGGTTGAGAGAAGCTTTTCCCTTTTCAGTTATTTAAGTGAAACAAAGAGTGGCGGTTTCGGAGTTGGTGTAATTATGCAAAAGCTAATCCAAAGACTCGAAAAATGTTCACAAAGTTATGACACCTGCAAGATCAGTTGTGGTTTGTTGAGATTAACGGCAAAGGGATTTACGGGCATGCAGCTGGCAGCGTTAGCATGTGTAGACGTTTAGAGTCGGACGGAGGTCTGAATCAGGGACATATTGTATCAGTCACACAGTCTTAAGCTTTTCCTAAATATTTCTTGAGCTTTCTGTTCACTGGGAGCAACATTTACACAAATTATTTGGGCTTTTCCGTACTTTTTTCCACATATAAAAGTATACTAATTTTCCAAATGACTATACCTAACTTTATATAACTTTAAAGAGCTTTGACAAAATGGAAAGACTTGAGATTCACAAAAAAGCTGGAAACTACAGAGATGTACATGATAAACTGATCATGCTCCAATGCAGTCATTTGCTAAAGTGAGCAGCCCATCTTCTTTTCATTGGATGTATTTAGGCTAGAAATCTGTTAATGATGGACATTGATTAAGACAGATTGGTATTGTGGGCACATTGTTGTTCCAGTTGTGTTACAGCAGATGAAGCACCCTACATTTTCACTGGAAGTATTTGAAACCCATTTTCATTAATTTCCCTCTGCAATCCGGTTGGGTGTTTCAGGCCATAAAGTGCTGCCCTAACGAAAAGAAAAAAGGCTTCATTATGCATGTAAGCGGTTAGACAAAGGGACAACTCAGTCAGCATTTACCCCAACAGCATACTGTGAATTTGCCTTGACCACAACCTCACAGAAAGTCTACATTGCCTCCATGCATGGACTCTTTACTCTTCACCACAGCAGTTATAGGATTGTTTTAATCTTCTCTAGGATGTATCTGTTAACAGCTGGATCAGAGGAGGAGAGTATTCTGTGGTTTCCCACAAGCTTTCAGTGTTAGCTTTGAAGCTGCAACCAGTTGTCCCTCATTTGACTGTCATGTCAGAACACGACTGGTTCACAACAACTCACGGTTTATCTGTAGTGGGGAAAACCCTTTACTGTCACTATAAATTCCACTTCCTGTGGCTAAAAAAACTGCAAAACACGATAGTCTGAATGGATGTCTCGGTGGAATGTAAACAATATGAGACATTCTCTCTCACATTTGGACTGTAGGCAATATTGCTGAAAAATTGGCCTTAGGCTAAAGCCTATAAAGTTAGGTAATATGTAAAAACATCTTTGTTATGTACACAATTGCATTTGTTCTTCAATCACGAGGAACCCCCATTCTCAGACTGTTAAACAATAACTTCACAATGTGAGTTTTCCAATCCATGTTTTTAATGTTTTCTTAACCCCAGTCCTTCTATTTTTATTGAGTTAATTCAGCTTTTTTTCCATATTTATTTTTTCAAATATTAAAATACCAAAGAAGTAACAAAATAAACAACAAAACAAACAAACCTTATGGCTTTCTGTGAGCCATAAGTAATCACAATCAAAAAGGGAGTAGTTCCACTTTTTAAGTTATTCAAAACCTATTGCAATTTCAGTTGCACTAAATCTGTATTCAAATACTTTAATCTTGTTGTTTCCTATTTGCTGAATTGATTATGACATGCAATACTGCCTCCTTGAGCAGGTCACCCTGGTCACCTGCTCGACTTTTTTTTCTTTTTCTTTTTTTAAAAATCTTGTTAAAAGTTAAATTATAAAAAAATAACCACATCTGTAACCATTCATCATACTTTACATCTGAGAAGACTAACTGATTTTACCTGATTTTCTTCATGAAAGCAAGGAATGGAACCTATTCCAGCTTTCTTTAGGCGGGAGCTGGGGTACACCCCAGACAAGCATTCAGCTCATCACAGGGCTGACACACAAAAACGGAAAAGCATTCATGCTAATGTTCACATTTAGGACAATTTAGAGTAGTCACTTCAAATATCCTAAATGTATATGTGGGCTGTGATAGGAAGTTGTAGTTACCAGAGAGAACTCACACATAGACAGGAAGAAGATCCAAACTCCATACAGAAAAGCCCAATGAGGATTTGGACCTTCTTGCTGGGACGCTCAGGTTGTTTACATGCTCAGCTTAATCAAGCTACGGTGAAAATACGACTTTGGAGTATTGCTGGTGTACATGCAATGAAATGAAATTGAATAATTGTCCTCCTCAACACTAGAAGGCGATAAGTGTCTTTTTAACAGGTACAGCCCCATTTAGGGTTGCATTATTAGTCATTACTAGTCACATAATAAACAACTAGAACCAAGCATTTCGTAGAAGAGAAAGTTAAAAATCTTGCAGCTTTGTTCATTTTGTACATAATGTACGCTTAAGTTATTTTGCAGATAAGTTATTGTGCACGCTGTTTTAGTTCCGGGGCATACACCAGCTCAAGAGTTGTGGAGCATGTACTTATACATTCTCAATTTACATTCGTATTAGCATATATTTGCAGGCATTATCTGGGTGTCTTAGTCAGATAAGGAGAACTCTGAAATTAGATGGACTACTGCATGTACATGCACTTCAGTTGTCCAGTTATAGGTGGATTAAGCCATAAATTACTTTTTCCAAGTGACACGTGAACATAATGAGTGCTAAACATTGCACAAATGCCTGCTATTTAATCTTAGTGAATTAGAGCCCTAAGAGACTCTGGAACTCCTTGCCACTGGTGCTGAGAACATCACTTAACCCCCCCCCCCCTTCAAATTAATCTGTTTGCAATTATAATTGCATTATCTAATTGATTTTTTTTTTTTTTACATTTTTTTTCAGTGTTTTTATTCTGTGCTTTACACAGTTTTTTTATTAGTCTCCATAAGTGTCTAAGAAAATAATTAAAATGTGTTATTATCATAACATGATTTTTTTTCAACATTACATAATCATTAAACATTTCTTATACTTTTGAATTTAGCATTCTAATAGTTGTGCAGAAAAAACATGCACTTCTAACAATTATAAATGATGTCAACAGTTTTGCTCTTTGGCCCAAAAACCTGGTCTGTCTGACGTTATTGGTGAGTCACAGACTCCCATTGCTCGAAATATGCTGTAGTCAGTGTTTGGGAAGTGTTCAGTCTGTGCAGCATTGTGGAATGTAAAGCCAGAAATCCCCTAATTTGAGCAGGGTGATTGGAGATAGCAGGGAACATCACTGGCCCCTCCTTTTTTTCTGTCCACTATGGAGCAGCTGGTGAATTTTGGGGCTGTGGTGTATATTGCTTCTTAATGTCAGTTGAAACATGATGATCAGCCTGGATTCATTTAGATAAAATAATAATTAAAAAAACCCAAAACAAAATTTGTCCTATTTAGAAAAAAGAATAACTTCAAGAAATTAAAAAGAAAATTCCAAAAACAAAAATCAGTGAAGTGCATTGGTGCATTTCACATATGAAAATGAACTATGCTTCTACATTATATTTTAATCTGAAGCACAATGCATTTGAGTTGTATCAATAATATACTGATACATATATTTTCATTGTTTAAGTATTTGATGTATAATTGAGACAATGGTGATGTGATTTTAAGGAATAAACATGCATAATTTACCACAATGAAGCAACATTTCAGTACTTTAGTGGTACGACTCTAGATTAGGAAACAAATATTTACTTATTAACTTATTTATTTATTACCTACCATGCAAAATAACTGCTAGTGCTTTGTAATAAATAATAAAGCATCAATGCGCTGTTAAACAGGAAGTTAACAGTGACTATGTGTACCCTAAGCTCAGGTGTTACTAGCAGTGTATTGAGATCCTAATTTACCGTATTTTCACGACCATAAGGCGCACTGTATTAAAAGGCGCAGTCTCAGTTATGGGTGCTATTTCTGTATTTAAAACATACATAAGGTGCACCGTATTATTAGGCGCATGCTGAAACATACAATAAAAAATGACACCGGAAGTAAAACAGTGATTTTCGACACATTTATTAAACACAAAATGTATTCTTCCGCCACAAAACGATCAAAGTTTTCAACTTCTGTATCTGAATTAAACAGCTGCACTATTTCAATGTCGAGCATCCTGAATTCCTCTTCTTAATCATCTGAATCGGACTCACCGCCCGGTTCCGGTTCAGCGTTGATTTTGTGAAAGCTCTTCCAATACATGAAGACGGTATCATAGCCCATGCGTCTACAATCCACCTGCATATGGTGGCATAACTTGCCCGCCGCTGCCTCATAGTCTTTGTGAAGGAGTGTTCGCCTTCCGTCATCCAGCACTCTGTCCGTTTTCGTGGTAGCCGAGAACCACGGTGAACGACGACTTCTCGTGCCCCGTTGTGCGTATCACCACAGTGCTGGTCCCCTTTTCTCCACTTTGTGGGTCAAAGGGATGTTAAAAGTCAGAGGGATCTCATCCATGTTGGTGATGTGGCTGGGCGGGTTATCTTGTCGCGACAGTAGGTGCGGAAGATGGCCACCCTCTCCTGGTAATCCATGGGCAGCCGCTGTGCAACAGTTGTCCTTGCGCGTATGGAGAGATGCCACCGCCTCATAAAGCGAAAACACTAAGATTGCTCGATTGCCATTTTCAGCCGCATATTCGATGGCCTGCAGTTTAAAGTAAGCCTCATTCATACGCGTCTCGCTTGACCGGCGCCATTTTAGGGGATCCTAACGCGTAGGTGTGCCGCTAATCGATTGGCGGAGCGTTTACCGTATTGTACCCACCAAAGGCGCACAGCAGATTTTGGAACTCAGTCCACACACACGGCGCTCCATATTATAAGGTGCACCGTAGATTTTTTAGAAAATCTCAGTGTTTTAGGTGCGCCTTATAGTCGTGAAAATATGGTATATAAAATCACTGCCTTATGTCCTATGCCTAAACAGTAATTAAGAGGTTATAGATGTTGAACTCTCAGGTAATGTGTAATAGAAATGTGGTCTTGCAGAATAAATGCTTTGTAACAAATAATATGCTGATATGCTACAATACACATCTTTATAAACAGGTAGTTAATGGTGAATAAGTGTACCCTAATATAAAGTGTATTTAACTATGATAGCTATTTGTTGTTTCAATTTTATTATAAACATTTAATTGCAATGTACCACTATAATCATAAATTGACATTAAGTTATAACACATAACATTTCGTGAGCTTCAGTTATTTTTCTTCCAGAGGAGTTTGACTTCTATATTTATTATTTTTATATCTATGATTTGTTTGCTCCATTGCCTTTTTAAGACATAGCAAAATATTTGTTTTTGTTCTTTTTGGTTTGACAAACACATAGTGAATTTTTGAGCAACTGAAAACATTTTAGGGGGACTTTAAGGTGATCAGTTTTGAAATGAAGACAGAAACAAAAATACAATGGCCTTGTTTTGGCGAGTGATGGTATCTCTGTGGAGGACAGCACATAAAATGTTCTTTGAGATCTGGCAGAGAGTCAAGCTGGACTCTAAAAAAAAGAACCCTACAATAATTTACACATGGCATATATGTGTATTTTATCACCAACATCAACACGAATTGCTTAAAGTCAAAATTAAGTGTGGGTGTATGGTGCAAACAAGCGCGCAAAAGAATTAGAAATGAGTTCCGGTCATGTAAAAGAAAAGCACATGAAAATTTTGACTAAGCTGGAAAAGTTTTTAAGTCCCAGGATGATGGTTCAATGCTAGTAATGTCATCAAAGCAGACTCAGGCTGCCAACAACAAGGTGAAACGGAAATGCCACAGCGACAGCATACAGTTTGTGTTTCTTTGGATGGGTGACAAGAATGTGCTATGAAATGCTTGTTTGCAGCAGCAACACATTGTTGCATCCACAGAGAACAACTGGGTGTGCAACGAAATGCCACGGTGCCTTAAATCAGTACTGGAGGACATGATCAAAACTAGAGCACTGAAAAGGTGTCTTTTGAAAGCTCTGTATGATGAAATGGGCTGTGAACAAACAAAACTTTTTTTCCACACTAAGGTTTGCTGGTTGTTTCATGGAAATGTTGTCATCCATCTTTTTGAACTGGGAGATGGGATATTGTTATTCCTGCGCCACAGTGCTAAACTATATGACACAATGCATGATTTCCAGGGGGTCACAAAGTGTGCATTCTTGGCTGAATTTTTTAGTACTCTCGAAACTCTGAATGTGGCGCTGCAAGTGAAGATCATCGCCGTCTTCAATGCCCAAGACAGAATGAAAGCCACACACCTAAAATTGAATTGACTCTCTCAAGTCATGCCCGCCCTCTCCTCTCCTCTCCTCTCCTCTCCTCTCCTCTCCTCTCCTCTCCTCTCCTCTCCTCTCCTCTCCTCTCCTCTCCTCTCTCTCTACCCAGCTGGCCATCAGCAGGAGGGTCCCCCTACATGAGCCTTGTCCTGCTCAAGGTTTCTTCCTGTTAAAGGGGAGTTTTTCCTTGGCACTGTTGCTTGTCTGGGGTTAGGCCCTGGGGTTCTGGAAAGCGCCTTGAAACAATTTTGATTGTAAAAGATGCTATATAAATAAAGATTGAATGATTGATTGATTGGTTGGTTGGTTGGTTGATTGATTGATTGATTGATATCCAGAAATAGACACAAGCTTTGAGTGGATCAGAAATCCATTTCAGGACAAAATGCACATTGAGTGTGTCAGTTCCAAACTATAATCAAAAAAGGTTAACCTTGTGAACATTGTCAAATTGGATGCTGAGGACAGATTTCAGGGACAAAGAATTGAGTGACTTACCTCCACATCCATTTTTGAGCCACACATTGCTTTACTCATACCACAGAAAAAAGCAACACCATTTTTCCCCATTAAGATGCCTAAACTGTAGGCTCTACAGAGACTAAAATATTGGTAAAACTTTCATTTTAGGTTTCTGTACTGTTAGTATATTGCTTTGGGGCTATTTTGAGTTAGGAGGTCCATGAGTGTTTGTGGGTTGAGTTGTCCTTGGTCTGAAATAGTTTGAGAAACACTGCTGTAGATGTGAATGCACATTTTACTGCAGTAATCATGCATCAACTCAGAAACAATAGTTACTTCTGTCTGTTAGGCCGATAATTTAAATCATATGTTAAGTGTGTCTCAAACAGAGGTGGGTGGAGTGACACAAAATTGTACTCCAAGTAGAACTGTAATGTAGTCATTGAAGAATTACTCAAGTAAGATTAAAAAAGTATTGTGTTAGCAGTCAAATGTTTTTTTATATTATGTAATCAGACAAAAATATAAAATAACTTGCTTATTTTGTTATTTGTAAATAACAAAATAAAAAAATGAGCCAAATGAACAATTCTGTAAAATATAAAATAACAAATGAAACCACAACCCACATTTTTAAACAATATGTACGGTAAGTTTATATCTGATCAATTTATATTTGATTAAACTGTGCAAAATAGCTATTGCTTCAGTGAATAAAACAGCTATATGGTATGTTTTCTTGCCATTGCTAGAGTTGATTGTTTTACAGTTACCAAACCAGCTTGATCATTCATAATTTGTGACAATTAGTAGCTAATGCCAATTCACACCTCAATGGAAAATGTAGATATGAAATGTTTGCAGAAACAGAAGACATTTTTTTTGCATTTTTTTGCACTGTGTGTAGCATTGGAGACAGTTGCCTCTGCCATTTTTGGTGTGTTTTTTCAATCGCCATTTGCTACATGCCAAGAGTTTGTGTAAAATAAAGCACAACTTATGTATATAACTATTAAGAATTATAAGAAAATGAACAATATGAGCATAGCATAATGTAGCTGAGTAAGAGAAGAGTGTGATCTTCACGTATGGTTCAGAAAACCTACTCTTAGAAAAATTACCCCCTTACATGTTACTCAAGTAAATGTACTGGAGCCATTGTAACTTGTTACTACTCTGGTGTCAAGAGTCAATTGGTGTCAATTGTATAACAATAGTAACAATGCTACTACTAATAATAACAATAATACATTTTATTTACAGTTGCCCAAATTAAAGACATAAGAGATAAAAAATACATTAACCCATACAAGTATATATGTATGTATGTGTGTATATATATATATATATATATATATATATGTGTGTGTATGTATATATGTGTGTGTGTGTGTGTGTGTGTGTATATATATATGTGTGTGTGTGTGTGTATATATATATATGTATATGAAAATACCGAACACAGACAAAATACTTCAGATTGTAACAGATAATGAGGGCAAGGTCAGCCTAAACAAATATGTTTTGTGTAAAAAAGCCTGAGTCAGTGTGTTCCAGAAAAGACAGATGCTAATAGCAGTTTGACATTCGACAACAGGCGCATTCATCTCATAGCACCGTTGTGGAAGATTTTGTCCAAAAAAACACTCTGGGTATGTTTTTAAATGAAATGGCACAAAACACTCATCAGGAAATAAGTTTATATTGCACAATATGGAGACAACAAAACTCCACTACAGGTGTACATCAGAAAAGTGCCTCCCCGAAGGGAAAGTTCAGACAGCATAAAAAGGTGACATTCCCAGCCTGATTGGGAAATTATTCCTGTCTGGCTGCCGAACATGCAGTGTCCTTTTTTTAGATGTCTTCACAGGCTCCCAACTCCTGCTGACCATTGCATGTTTCCCAGTAACTGAACCTTTTGACAACAACAATCTTTTTAAATAGCCAGGCACTTGTTGTTGTCTGTCTACATGATAAATTCAACATGATCCTGGAAGCCAGAGAATTTCTTATCACTCCTCAATTTTTATCATTTTATCATTAAAACAACACACATCACACTTCTCTATCTATGAGGAAGTTGCCCTCAAAATGGAAGCCTACCCATGACTGAGACATTCATTTCAAGGAAATTCCTCCACAAGCGTATTACCATGTGAAACATCTCCTGACCTGGAAGAATAAGACCCAGTCTATCTACACTGCTGAGACAAAAACCCGAGACTTCTAAGGAAATAATTCTCACAATCTCTGTTTACAGACTAATAACCCCAAAATTCTAATCCAAACTAAACTACAGTGGGACCTCTACTTAAAAAATAAATTGGTTCCGGAAGTTGTTTCGTAACCTGAAAAGTAGAGACGCATTTTCCATGTAAATACCCTAATCCGTTCCAAGCCCCCAAAAATTCGGACATAATTTTTTTTATAAATCATTAAAATGCATCAAAACATGTGACAAATACATGTTACAATTAGATTACCGCACAATAAATGTAGGAATTCAGTGCAAGGCTTCTTCAGGAACAAAATGAAATTTATTACAGGCTAATCTTACATTAGCCGTCATTACTAGCAACGAACGTTAACACTTGTGGTAACACCGCCATCTAATGGACAAACATACGAACACCCACAATAAATCCCGAAGACGACGAAGAAGACGCTGGGATACACACAAACTTGTACATGTTGACGTCCATCCTAGCCAATGGGATTACAGGAAGATGCTAGGCGATAGCCAGTGGCAGAGCAGCTACAAACATGTTTGTGTTCGCTAAACTCTGCAAGCTGCGAGTAGCAGCGGTAGTGTATTTTTGCCTTTCGTATCCTGAAATTTCTTTCGTAACAAGAGAAAATATTTTCCCGTTGAGATGTTTCGTAACCTGGAAATTTCGCATGTAGAGACGTTCGTAAGTAGAGATCCCACTGTATTAACTATTTTAAATCAGAGTTTAAAGTGTCAGCATCTAATAATCTTCCCTTTCATATAATTCCCTTTGATGTAAAAAGCCAATATTGTCAGTATCATATGGTTCCTGCAATGCATTTGACATCAATGCCAAGGCTGCTAGAGAAGTATTTACAGCTTTGCAAATATTATCTTTGTACATCCTAGAATTGCTTGTCAGCACATAATCCAGTGTAGTGGAAAAACGCAGAACCATGAGTTGAAATCATGAGCAGAAACTGGAAAGTGAGTTGTTGCATGTCCATTTTTTGTCACTGTACATGCTTCTGTATTGATATACCGCATCAACACCCACATCACTATGTACCACGTGTTGCTTGGGGTCATGTGGTTGTTGTGTTAACATGACAATCTGGATCAGGCTCTGATTTGTGAATGCAACATAATCTGATTTGATCTATTGCAAATGGCAGCGTGGACACTCAGTCTTCAAGATCAGATTTGAGCAAGAAAGGGTCTATTCACACTGCAGGCAAATCCAATTTGTTGCTCAAATCTTACGGCTCAATGCGACTAGATGAATTTGCCTCTTGCCAAATCTCATGCTGTTATTAGCATCTCTGTCTTGATGTCGTTTGTCAAGCTGCAGTGTTGCAACAGGTTCATCGAACCCATCGAAGGATTACATGATGTGTCTGCACTGAAGTCAAATGTCTTAAAATTGGATTTGAATTTAATTTTGATTCCACCTCCAGAGGTGGTTTGCACCCTTCATAAAATGGAATCTGTGCTGTTTACACTAAATGTAATTAGATTTGGGGTTGCAGCGTGAGCAGGGCATATGGACATATGTTTAAGAGGGGTAGAGATAAGTGGGGCAGAGCCTGACTGGAGACAATGAGATGGTGTGTAGGTATCTTAAAGTTGTGTGAGGTAATGGGAAGCAATGGAGGGATTTGAAGGTGTGCAAGCAAGTGGATGCCAGTGAAACTGTTTGAGAAGTGGGGGTGATGATTTCGGTGTTGACAGGTGCTTCTTGAAAAAGTTTAATTAATTTGCATTGAATTATTTCATTGTTGAGAAGGTGGCCCTGAGCGCCTAAGCGTTCAAGCAGTAAAAATCAGATGTCATTTATAAAGTATTTCGGAAAATGAATAGTGGGGTAGGACATTTTATTTGCAGGGAGGTATATTCAAATGTGAGCATTGACAGGTAGAAGGAATACTTTGACTTTGTTGTGGTATTAGGCTGACAGTTTTAAACAAGGCCAGGTGGTATGGACACGTTTGGATCAGAGTGATGATTGGGTTGCTAGCTAATTGAAGTGAGCTCTTCATAAGCAGTGTAGAAGTGAATTCTTTGTCTTTGGTCTCTGAATGAAGTGAATGATGTTACTTCCACAGGAGCCAATTTTCCAAATCACATCCGGTTCTCCTTTTATGACATATGTTTTAAAACCGCCCCAATAATGACAGAATTTACTATCCGTACGAAACATTTTTGCTGTAATTTAAAATCACCTTGTATTAGTCCATATAAGTACAAGACACAGCAAAGATGCCTTTTTATCCAAGTTAAACCAAGGTCATGTTAAGACAAGTTAAGAGTTTGTTCAGACAAATTGAGATACATTTCTCACAGCTCTCCACTGTTTTCCTTGTCCTGCCCTTCACATTACAGAGACATGCTAAGACGGTACACCCTGAACCTTGCCTGGAGATAGTTGGTTCTTTATTGCTGCCTGACACTAGCACATAGTTCCCCAAATATTACTGTACAATTGTTATTGTCAGCTAATGCTAATATTTTTTTAGTCATTTTTTTTTTCCAGTTTAAAAGGAGGCCATGCACCCAGATTTCATAGTTGAGAAAATTAGGTTATTAATGTTGTTGTGCAGAAAACATACTGGAAAAAGTAATGTAAACATTGGGCCAAAGGTGTTATTTTTTTAAGATCTTAATGATAAGTATGCAGATGTCACCAAGAGGGAAAAAAAATCATCATATTATAGTCAATTCAATATTCAATCAATTCTGGGCAAAACCATTTTTTGGTCACAGAAGTTGTTTATGTCAATTTACTGCCTTGTACTGCAGCTGTATAAGGATGATGCATATGAAAATGTTTGCTGGCTTGCACTGGATCAATATTAGATTAGATTCAATGTTATTGTTATTGCACATGTACAGGTACAGTGCAACAAAATGCAGTTTTGCATCTAACCAGAAGTGCAAAAAAAGCAACAAGTGCAGATATGAGTTAATAAATACAATATGTGTGGTTTATATGGTTACAGTTGTTTACAAGGTTGTACTATTAAAATATTTTACAGATGGGTATTTACCGGTACATTAAATGCCTTAAACTATGAGTGCAGAATCTAGTTACATAAAGCTAGAGAAAATGTGCAAATGATAAATTAGGGATGTGCAGATGATAAAGTACAGTTGTGAGTGAGTTATTGTGTAAACTGCTGTAGTGTAGTGAGATGTGGAGTGTGTGAGAATCAGCAGGACTTCCACAGGGACACGCTCTGGGGAAGAAGCTGTTCCTCAGTCTGCTGGTTTGTATTCTGAGGGTTCTGTAGCACCTCTCAGAGGGCAGGAGGGATAACAGTCTGTGGGCCGGGTGTGAGGAGTCCTTAAGGATGCTGAGTGCTTGATGCAGGCAGCGCTTCCTATGGACATCTCCAATGGCAGGAAGTAGGGTCCTTGTGATGCGTTGGGCAGTTTTCACTACCCTCTGCAGGGCCTTGCGCTCAGCGATAATGCAGTTTCCATACAAATAGATGTAGCCTTTTCGTATGACCAATAACTCCTTGCCTTGTCTTTATTGAGCATTATTGTTACAGTAAATAACATATTAGGGGAGAGGAGGGAAGAGGAAACCATGACCCAGTGGGGTGACAGAGGCCTGTCAGGTGATCATGTTTCTGGACCCCTGCAGCCTTGGCCTATAGCAGCATAGCTAAGATGTTAACCTAATGATTAGACGACCCCCTAAGTATGATAATTTGTCTGTCTATGATAATAACTGGAACTACAGAATTAGTAACAATAAGCTTTTTCAAAGAGGTAGGTTTTAATTCTGATCTTAAAAGTAGAGATGGAGTCAGCCTCCCGTACCTGGACAGGGAGCTGGTTCCATAGCAGGGGGGCCTGGTAGCTAAATGCTCGGCCCCCCATTCTACTCCTAGAAACTCTGGGAACCACAAGTAGACCAGCATTCTGAGAGCGGAGCGGTCTATTGGGCTGGTAAGGTGTCACTAGCTCCTCCAGGTAGGATGGAGCTAGGCCTGTAGGTCAAAAGAAGGGTTTTAAAAATTATTCTAAATTGAACGGGCAGCCAATGGAGAGACGCCAGTACAGGAGTAATGTGATCTCTTTTGTCAATACCTGTCAGAACTCTGGCTGCAGCATTTTGGATCAGCTGGAGGCTTCTTAAAGAGGAGTTTGGACACCCTGATAATAAAGAATTACAAAAGTCCAGCCTGGAAGTAACAAATGCATGGACTAACCTTTCAGCATCATGGTGGGTCAGTAGTTTTCTAATCCTTGTGATGTTCCTCAGGTGAAAGAAGGCACTTCTAGAGACTAATTTAATGTGTGAGTTGAAGAAGAGATTTTGATCAAAAGTTACTCCAAGATTCCTCACACAGAGACTAGATGTTAAGGAGATACTATCTAGAGTGATCGTGTGATCTAATCTATCTCTGAGAGGTTCAGGACCAAACACCATGACCTCAGTTTTTCCCGAGTTAAGGAGAAGGAAATTTGAAGACATCCAGGACTTTATGTCTTTAAGACAGGTCTGAAGCTTCACTAACTTCTCTGTCTCCTCTGGTTTCATGGATAGATAAAGCTGAGTGTCATCAGCATAACAATGAAAATTTATCCCATGCTGCTGTAAAATGTTCCCTAAGGGAAGCATGTACAAGGTGAAAAGGATTGGTCCAAGTACAGAACCTTGAGGAACTCCATGGCTAACCCTACTGTATGAAGAGGGGACGCCATGGACATGAGTAAACTGGTATCTATCAGATAAATGTGATCTAAACCAGTCTAGTGCTGTCCCTTTAATGCCAATCACATGTTCCAGTCTCTGTAACAGGATGCTGTGATCAACTGTATCAAAAGCAGCACTGAGGTCCAGCAGAACCACCATAGAGACCAGTCCATGATCTGAAGCTATGAGAAGATCATTAGTAACTTTAAGAAGTGCTGTTTCTGTGCTCTGATGAGCTCTAAAGTCTCTTGGTTAATTTGGCCACAGTGCTGAAAAGAAACCTGGGGTTGTTCTTATTTTCCTCAATTAAAGAAGAAAAATAAGCTGTTCTAGCCTTACGGAGGGCCTTTTTGTAAACTAATAGACAGTCTTTCCAGGCTACATGATAGCTATCTATTTTACAAGAATGCCACTTCCTTTCTAGTCTGCACGCTTTCTGCTTGAGGGTCTTTCTGCTTTACTATTTTCTTTTTCAGGGGGGCAACAGAATCAAGCCTGATTCTCAATGAGGTTGCTGCACCTCCAGCAATAGAGTCAACCTCAGCAGGGCTAAGATTATAATGACTGATCCCTGGGAAAACACACAGTGGTCCTTAGATTAGCACAGGGATCACTTCCTTAAACTTAGCTACAGCATTATCTGAAAGACATCTGCTATAGTAAGACTGTGCTCTGAGCATAGAAGAATCCTTAATCATGAATGTAAAAGTGATCAAAGAATGATCTGACAGGAGTGGGTTCTGAGGGAACACTGACACATGTTCTACCTCAACGCCATAAGTCAGAGCTAGATCTAGGGTGTGGTTGAAGTTATGAGTTGGTTGGTTTATCTGCTGGAGGAAACCAAATGACTCAAGTAATGAAATGAAGCCATTTCTAAAGCTGTCATTTACGTCTACATGGATATTAAAGTCTCCAATGATAATGACTTTGTCCGTTCTAAGGACCAAGTCAGATAAGAAATCAGAGAAATCAGATAGGAACTTTGAATGTGGCCCAGCAGGGGGGCCGATATACAACTACAAACAAAAGTGGCTTTTCTGCCTTCCAGTTCAGATGGGTGATGCCAAGAGTCAGGCTTTCAAATGAACTGGAACCATATTTTGGTCTAGGATTAATTAATAACTTGGAGTGATAGATTGCTGCCACTCCCCCTCCTCGACCAGTAACACGAGGAATATGATAATTAAGATGGGTAGGAAGAGTAGATTCATTTAAGCTAACATACTCCTGCTCCTGAAGCCAGGTCTCAGTAAGACAAAATAAATCAATGTGATGATCCGCTATCAGGTCGTGCACCAACAGGGATTTACACAAAAGAGATCTAATATTTAACAGCCCACATTGAATTGTGATATTAGTTTCTCCAAGTTGTGCTTTGGTATTAATTTTAATAAATTTATGGTGATTGACCGCTCTCCTGCTCTGTGCTTGGTGAACTTTTAACCGTGGAACAGAGACTACCTCTATAGTGTTAAATATGTTATTGTTGGCTGATGAGGGTTCTATGGGAGCAGCAGAGAGGTGTGTAAGACTACAACTCTGCATCCTGGTCTGGACCCTGGATTGTCTAGAAATGAGAGAGGCACCATCCCATGTGGGATGGACACCGTCTCTCCTAATCAGATCAGGTTTTCCCCAAAAAGTGCTCCAATTGTCTATATAGGCCACCTGGTTTTCGGGGCACCACCGTGAAAACCAGCGACGAAGCGATGACATGCGGCTAAACATTTCATCGCTGGCCAGATTGGGGAGGGGACCAGAGAATGCTACGGAGTCTGACATCATTTTTGCGTAGCAGCACACCGACTCTATGTCAATTTTGGTGACCTCCGACTGACGAAGCCGGGTGTCGTTTGCTCCAACGTGAAATTTACCAAATTTACGTTTACTGACAACGTCTATTGGTGTTCTATTGGGTTTAGGTCAGGTGAACGTGGGGGTCAGTTAATGGTATCAATTCCTTCATCCTCCAAGAACTACCTGCATACTCTAGCCACATAAGTTCGGGCATTGTCGTGGACCAGGAAGAACCCAGGTCCCACTGCACCAGCTTAGGTTTTGATAATGCGTCCAAAGATTTCTTCCGATACATAATAGCAGTCAGGGTGCCATTATCTAACCTGTAGAGGTCTGTGCGTCCTTCCAGGGATATGCCTCCCCCAGACCATCACTGACCCACCACCAAACCAGTCATGCTGAATGATGTTGCAGGCAGCATAACGTTCTCCGCGGCATCTCCTGACCCTTTCACATCTATCGCATTTGCTCAGGTTGAACCTGCTCTCATCGGTGAAGAGCACAGGTCGCCAGTGGCATAATTGCCAATTCTGGTGGTCTATGGCAAATGCCAATCGAGCTCTACTGTGCCGGGCAGTGAGCACAGGGCCCACTACAGGGTGTCAGGCCCTCAGGCCACCCTCATGGAGCCTGTTTTTGATTGTTTGGTCAGAAACATTCACACCAGTGGCCTGCTGGAGGTCATTTTGTGGGGCTCTGGCAGTGCTCATCCTGCTCCTCCTTGTACAAAGGAGAAGATACCGATCCTGCTGAGGGTTTAAGGACCTTCTACGGCCCTGTCCAGCTCTCCTGGAGTAACTACCTGTCTCCTGGAATCTCGTCCATGCTTTTGAGACTGTGCTGGAAGACACAGCAAACCTTCTTGCAACGACACATCAATATGTGCCATCCTGGAGGAGTTGGACTACTTGTGCAACCTCTGTAGTGTCCAGGTACAGCACCATGCTATCAACAGAGATGTTGATCCAAGCCAAACTACAGCAATAGAAAGTCAGTCAGTAAAAAATCAGCCAAAATAGATAGGAGGGAAAAAAGTATCAGTGGCCTCAACCTGGAAAGCCATTCCTCTTTTGGGGGCCGTTTCATTGTTGCCCCTCTGATGCTCCTGTTGTTGTTTTCATTAACAACAAAGGAGCAGAAACTGATTAACAACCAACTCTGCTACTTAACTGACCAGATCAATATCCCAGAAGTTTGACTGATAGGTTGCTATTCTCTGATTAAAAAGTGTTCTTCTAATTTTTTTGAGCAGCATATATATGTGTGTGTGTGTGTTTGTGTGTGTGTGTGTGTGTGAGTGTTGAAATTATGTGCAAAATATAATTAATTGTTTAATCTCCATATAGAAATGTATTGTTCTTTTATTCTCCAGAGATCTAAGGTTCAACAAAATCAAGGATTTGCAGCCAGGTTCCTTCAGACAATTAAAAAGCCTCAACACACTGTAAGTATCTGATACTGTCCCCAACAACGTAACATTACAAGTAATAGTATTAGTACATGCACATCAGTAAGAATTAAAATTTAACACTTCATACTCAAATTTAATTAAATCATTGCCATTAAACCCCACAGTCAGTACTTTTATTTACGCAGTTTAATCAAGCTATGCAAAAAATTTAGCGGTCTTGTTGAAATTCAGTCCTTGTCCCAGTTTACATGCAACAAAATCGAATAACTGAGGAAAATATGTGCTTTTCATCAACACGAGGTGACAATATGTGTCTTTTCAGGGCATCAATACGGCTCCCTTTTCTCGTTGATCTGTTACGTCACATAATAAACAATTGGAGAAAGGCAGCAGCCCGACATTTCAAACAAAATGAAGATGAATAATCGTACAATTTACTTAATCTCATATATAATTTACACGTTACTTATTGATCTTATGTCTCATGGTCATGAATGCTTCCTTTGATGTTTTTTCCGGGGTCATACCTGGTAGGAAAGTCGATTTCCAGTCGCATTGTCTAGGATAAGTAGGACTCTGTTAGTAGTCGAACTAACCAGTTTACATGCACTTTAATTGTTTTCAGTTATAGTCAGTTTAAAGCACTGATTTTTTGTAAATTTTTTTCCAAGTGCCAGGTAACGGTACTGATAAGATTGAGTTTCACTCAGCTTAAATTCTCTCTCTCTCCTATACTCATAGAAAGAGAGAGAGAGAGAAGTAATCTTATACATTCACTGTACTGCACAATGTACCTAATAAAGAAGAATTATATCTTGTTTTGGGGTCTTTTGATAAGCATCATACCTGCTTTAAATTGTTATGTTTCATGCCTATTATGCATAAAATGCAAATTATAATATTTTACATTTGTATTTCATATTCATGTTTCTTTAAGCCATTAAAACTTTTTAAGGCTATGTGACTTCATCCTGCAGGACTGAATGCAGTTGATCTCATTAATAACACAATTTACAGCAGTCACAGCCTGCTTCATCACAAGTAGGACAATCCACTACAACTGTTGCTGTCCTAGTCATCAGCCCAATTTAACACATTGGCTTTCCCAATGCACACAATGTAAACATTTGAAAGAAGCTATACTTTATTTATACCTGTCACCTAAATTTTATTTTGTTTTCACAGCCTTTTAAACAACAATCGTATACGAAGGATTCCTAGAGGGGCTTTTGAAGATTTGGAAAACCTCAAATATCTGTAAGTTGCTGTTATATCGAATTAAGTGTGGCTTTAGCTCAAGTAATTGAAATTGAGGCAGTATGCTATACATAGTATATCTGTTCTGACACATTTTAATTCAATCTTTGTCAACACAACAGTGGGGGGTCGATAATAATGAGACCCCTCTGGAAACAGTTGATAAAGTAGAAGAATGTATAATTTTTGACTGTTCCTTTGTATGTCTGGAAGTCTTGACCTGGAGGCAGGGCTGGAAACATATTTGGAGTGTGTGAGACATATCATTTTATTAGTCATTGCCAGGACAAACCAAGAAGCTGTGCTGTCTCTATGTTGCTGCAAGTTGCCTTTTAATTTTTATATGGCCAGCTAGTTATGTGGAGGTTATTGGTAACCCTCTGGAGAACAATTGGCATTCTTTTCTTGGTAGCAGGTATTGTAATTGATTATCAAAACAATTAAAAAAAATGGAAATGGGGGAGAGAGAGAGAGAGAATTTTGAAAACAGCTTTGTTGCTCTTACAAAACAACATACATAAAATTTAGATCTTTAAAAACACTCACTCTAAATAAATAAATAAGTAATTAAATAAATAATCTATCTAATCTACATGAGTGCATCTTCCAAATTCAAAGAGGCACCTGCTTAAAAAACAGAGGACATGATTAAAACACCAGACCTGCTTGAAAGAGTCCAGATCTCCAGTTGCCTTGTGAAAGTTAAAATCAATGAGGAGTCTGGACTTGATCATATTAATACACACCATGACAGGTTCAACAATAAAACCCTCTTCTATCTTTTTCCTACGGCTTAAATACACTGCTGTACACTTTCACAAAAGGGGCACTTGTCTTCCACTGTTTCATTAATGGTTGACATGAATGAGTTCACTGGGAAGATATTATGAAGGACTCCAGTGGAGGTCAGCATGTCTCTTAGAGAGTGGCGGCTTGTACAGCGCCCTCCACTGGGGCCTGCAGTCTGGAGCTAGGCCAAAGGTTCAGTCTGTGCCTGTTCATGGTCTCCACCAGCATCTTATACAGCGTCCTTCCAGATGCATCCTGTATGGAAACAGATGTTGTAGTTTTCAATGTAGCTTGTCCCAGATAAAACCAACTAAAACCTGTTGAATCTGACTAAGGTGGGGAGCCGGAGGGTCAACACACATCATCTTGTGCCACAGGGTGGAGGACATCAGATTGATCACAATGTGTCCTACCTCTAAAGGACATCTTTGGGAGAAGCCAACTCCACTTCTCCAGCCAACTTTTAACTCTTTTAAGGGAATCTTCCTGTGAGGAGCAGCAGACACGAGCTGAACCCCAAAAAGCAGACACATACAGGACTGAGTACATTTGACCACATCAGACTTTACTGAAAACATGGCAGTAGAATTCCACAAAGAACCAAAGTTAGAAAACTCTTCATCAGAGCAGGCTGAGAATCCCACAAAGAAACAACGTTGAGGCTGCAGGCTGGGCGGCACAAACGGACATCTGAATGAGCAATCACGGAGGGTTGAACAATGAATTGGCAAAGACAATGTGTGGACAGGTTTAAAAACTGGAGGCAGGTGTAGATTTGGAGATCTGGAGATTAGTCGCAGGTGTGTAGATCACATGATGGGAGTGAACCAGGAAGCAGCCTGGAAACAGACAAGAGAAACACAGGCAAGGAACAGAAGGGGAGGGGGGAGGGAAAACACCCGGGAAACCTCCTAACAGTACCCCACCACCCTTCCTCAATGGGAGCCTCCAGGCGACCCACCCGGTTTGTTGGAGTTATCGCGATGGAACTGAGCAATCAGCTCTGTGTCCAGAATAAATGAGCAAGGCACCCAGGAACACTCTTCAGGGCCATACCCCTCCCAGGGGGTACTGGTAGGTACTGAAGCAGGCTGATCATCGATGAGCCGGGGGGAGGTGGTGATTTGGAAGGAGGGGACAGAGAGCTGGTGGATACAGGCTTCAGCTGAGAGACATGGAAGTTGGGGTGGATCTTCATGGACTCAGGCAAAAAACGAACGGCAGACAGATTTATGATACTCTCAATGAGGGTCCAATGAAGCGGGGAGAGACCTTACGGAATTTGGTGGCCAATGGGATATTCTGGGTGGACAGCCAGACCAACTGGCCAGGTTGATAGGAAGGGGCTGGTAGACAGTGTCGGTTGGCCAAATGCTGGCTGGTGTACTGGGTGCATTCCAGGGCTGACCTAGTTGCTCTCCAGGTCTGCCGGGCCCACTGAAAGAACTCCTGTACGGATGGAGTTGCAGTCTTCTGCTCTTGGAAGGAGAGGAGGGGTGTTGGTAGTCCGGAGAGGCTTCAAAGAGGGACAATCCTAGCGCGGAACAGGTGAGGGTGTTGTGGGCATGTTCCACCCAAGGAAGATGATTACTCCATGCAGTGAAGGACTGACTCCAGTTCTTGATTAGCCCTTTTGGTCTGATAGCCTGATGACAAGCTGACAGTCTCTCAGGGCCTTGACAAAAGCCCTCCAAACTTGTGAAGTGAATTGGGACCCCTGTCAGAAACAATGTTGGAAAGAGTGCCGTGGAGTCGGAAAGCCTGGTCTACCAGTAGGTTGGCAGTCTCTAGTGCAGTAGGAAGCTTAGGCAGAGCCAGGAAGTGTACAGTGAACCGATCCACAACCATCACAATGACTGTATTTCCCTTGGATGGAGGAAGGCCTGTGACAATGTCCATGGCAATGTGGGACCAGGGTCTCCCAGAATGGTCAGGGGCTGTAGAAGTCCTGCTGGCACCTGGTGCTGTGCTTTACCTGGAGGACAGACTTCACAGGCAGCCACAAATTCACTTGTATCCTTCTACAGTGTTGGCCACCAAAAGTAACGCTGCAAGAAGGTGATTGTTCAGTTGGCGCCAGGGTGACAGGCAAAGTTGGAGTGAGAGTGTCCTCATCGCAGCATTTGAGAGTGAACAGGGTCCGGGACAAACAGACGATGTCCAGTTCCTGGGTCTCGATGCTGATGCATGGTGTCTCTCACGACCTTCTCCACCACCCAGTTGAGCACCCCTGTCACCCGTTCCTTGGGCAGGATGGCACCTGGGATGGACCATGTTCCAGCAAAAACTGGTAAGAGAGGGCATCCGGCTTGAGTTTCCTGGAGCCAGGACGGTTGGTTATGGTGAACTGGAATTGACTTAAAAAAATAAAATAAATAAAAAGCACCCACCTGGCCTGACAGAATTCCATCATTTAGCGAACAAACTGTAAGAGAGATTTTTGTGGTCTGTCCAAACCACAGATGGTTGCTCAGCCCCTTCCAACAGGTGTCGCCACTCCTCCAAGGCCAACTTGACCGCCAGTAGCTCACGGTTCCCCCACATCATAATTGGACTCTGCAGGTGAGAAACTACATGAGTAAAAGGCACATGGATGAAGTTGTTTGTCAGGACCGGTGTAGTGCGATAACCCAGCCCAAACATCAGAGGTGTCCACCTCGGCATCAAAGTGCTTGCTGGGGTCAGGTTGGATAAGAACCACTGCTGTGGAGAATAGCTTCTTTAGCCTTTCAAAGTCCATGTCTGCCTCAGGTGACCAGTTGAAGCTGACATTAACAGAAGTGAGTTTCGTGAGGGATGAGGCAATTTTGCTATAATCCCAAAGCAAACCTGCTAGGATCAGCCACTCGACCATCGCTGAAGAGGCTTGAACGCAGAGGATATTAGTGGTTGTGTGTATATGTTTTTGATGGTGATGCTATTCAGACCTCTATAATCAATGCATGAATGGAGGGACTTATCTTTCTTTGCCACAAAGAGGAGCCCTGCCCCAGGAGGTGAGGAGGGTGGTTGGTTAATCCCTGCCGCTAGGAATGAGGTGATGTACTCCATTGCCCCCCTCTCATATGACAAGTTAAATAACCGACTTGGTGGAACAGAAGCCCCTGTCATCAACTCCATAGCACAGTCATAGGGTCGATAGGGAGGCAAGGAGAGTGCGTTCTCCTTGCTGAATACCTCACCAAGATTGTGGTATTGTTTGGGCACCTTTGAGAGATCGGGAGGTACTGGTGGGGCACAAGGAGTGACTGAACCTCTTCTGGGAGTCAGCACAGATCTGAGACAGACAAAATGACAGTGCAAACTCCAACTCAACACCTTACAGTGTATCCAGTCAATCTGAGGGTTATGGCGGAGTAGCCAAGGGTTACCCAGTACCATCGGGGCCTTGAATGCTGGAATGATGAGGAATGAAATCTGTTCTGAATGGTTAACAGAAGTGATGACCTGAGCAATGATTCTCCCGTCCAAGGCAGTGGCGGTGAAGGTGATGGCAAGGGCTCCAGCGAGCATTCAGCTTGCATAGCCAATTCCTCATCCAGAAGGCTGTCCTGGACTCTGGAATCTATTAAGACCTGGAGGGGGAGAACTAGACTTCCCACACATGAAGAGACAGGCCAAAAGGAGTTGATCCAAGGTTTGTCCAACATGGCCCTGGCCCACCAGTAACCTCGCTGCTACTGACGGGCCTGCACTTTTGGCCGAACCGGACAAACCGAAATGAAGTGACCAGTCTGCCCACAGTATAGGCAATCACCCGCCTGGATGTCGTTCCTTCGATGTTAACCTGGCACACCCCAGCTGCATTGGCTGCTCAGCAGTGAGTGGAGTGTTTAGGGGTGCCTAGACCGGGCTGAATGGCGCTCGAAAGGAAGGGGGAGAAATTGAGAATGTGAATGGAAGGGAGGGCAGGAGCCAGAGTGTGGGATGCTCATCCCTGGCATTTCTCTCTCAGGCAGTTGTCCAGCGAGATAGCCAGGGAGACGAGGGAGTTCAGGTCCCGGGATTCGTCCCAAAGGATGAGTCCATCTTGCAGACGCTCACTCAGCCCCTGCAAGAAAATACTCCGAAGCGCAGGCTCGTTCCATCCGGCATCCACCACCAAGGTCCAAAACTCCACTGACAAGTCTGCCACAGAACGGTTTTCTTGGTAAAGAGACAATAGGCAGGTGGAGGTGTCTCCTGATTGATCTGGATGATCAGGCTCCCCTCCAGCTGGGCATAAGGCATGGTTTCCTGGCGAGTGCAGGAGCTGACTGCCTCCGCCAGTGCCTTGCCTCATAAAAGGCACACTAGATAAGAATCTTTGGAGAAGTCATCACGGAATGAATGTGCCTCCTGCTGGAAAACTAACCGGCATTAAAGCAGGTCCCCATGGAATGGCTCTGGGTCGCAGACATAGGTGCTGCTAGCCTGCTGTGTTGTGCCAACAGCACTGGCATTGGAAAGGATGGGTTAAGGAGTGGAAGCAGCAAGGAGAGAGACCTGCTGCGACAAATTCTTCATGGCTTTCGTCTTGCTGGTACTGTTCTCCTCCAGGGCCTGTAGCAATTGTTTACTCAAAACGTGGAAGTACAACTCCAGAAAGAACCAAAGTTAGAACACTCTTCGTCGTGGCAGGCTGGTCGGCACTGACAGACATCTGAATGAACAATTACAGAGGGTTGAACAACGAATTGGCAAAGATGGAAGTGTGGACTAGTCTTTTAAAACAGGAGGCAGGTGTAGATGATTATCTGGAGATGAGTCGCAGGTGTACAGATTGCACAATGGGAGTGAACCAGGAAGCAGCCCCGCCCAGCGTGGAAACAGACAAGGGAAACACAGACAAAGAACAGGAGGGCAGAGGGAGAGGGAAAACACAAGGGAAAACTCCTAACACTTCCCAGTTTTTCCCCAAAAATCCTTTTACCCCAGGAAGACCAAGTTACTGTATTCCTCCTGTCTTCCACTGAAGACCCTGGGTAGTTTGAGACCTCTTCCCAGCCCTCCACCAGCCATCAGAGCCTCGCTCTTTCCCCAGTTCATTTTGGCTGATGAAATAAAACCGTATTCATTAATAATATTTGTTAAAACATCAATGTCTTCCTGTAAATTGATTAAAACAATAAGATCATCGGCATAGGCAGATAATTTAAAAGGCACGGGGAACTTAAATATATATGCTAATATATATGTAAATATATGCTAACTTGTGTTTGTCGCAATTTGTGCAACAGAGGCTCGATGTCTATCGCATTTAGCATCCCAGAGAGAGAGAGAGCAGCCCTACCTCACCCCTCTCTGAATATCAGTGCGAGCACTGAGCCTACCGTTGATCTTTAGAACACACACTATGTCACGAAAGAGTGCTCATACCATGGCTGTAAAGACAGAGTTAAACCCAAAGGCAGCTAAGGTCTGCCACAGGTACTGGTGTTCAACCTGGTCAAAAGCCTTTTCCTGGTCTATGGAAATATGACCAGTCTGTGTGGCCGATGAACTGGAGAGTTCTAAAATATCCCTAATCAAAGTGACATTGTCACTGATGAACCTGTTGGGCACACAGTAGGCGTGATCAGGGTGGATGATGGACAACATCACCTCCATCAGCCTAAGGGCCAGTACCTTGGACAGGGTTTTGTGATCTGTGCAGGGACACTGGCCTCCAATTCTTTAAGTCCTGCTGGTCTCCCTTCTTTGGCAGCAGGGTGATGACAGTGCTCCTGCAACTCATGGGCAGTCTGCCCACTTTCAGGCTGTCAGAGACCACCTCCAGCAAGTCACCATCGATAATCTCTCAGAAAACCTTGTTAAAGTCAACCGGTAGGATATCCAACCCCAGCGCTCTGCTGTTTTGCAAATTTAAAGTGGCAGCGTGGAGCTCTTGCAGGGTTATCCCTGCTGCCAACCCTGTGCTGGTGTCCTCGCTGCCCTGAGGGAGACCCCTGAAAAAGCTGTCTTGCACATCTAGGTTACTTGACCACTCACTCCTATAAGGTTCTTATAAAATCCAGCAGCATACTTCCTGATCTCAGATGAAGATGAAATTCCAGGGCAGCTACTCGTATGTAAGCAGTGAATGATCTTCCTTTGTCCATTCTTCTTGTCTAGTCCAAAGAAGAAACGGGAGGGAGCGTCCATCTGCGAAGCGATCGTGAACCTGGGCCTGACCAGAGCACCCTGGGCTGATGTTGGTGTTTAAAACAATAAAAGCGGTCCAGTCTGGCTTAGGAAAAACTCATTCCCCCTCTGTAACTGTACTGCCTTCTCTTCATTTTAAAAGTCCTCCACACATTGGCCAGCTCCTGACTGATCAGCCATCCGAGCGTGTGGGCTGAAGCTGGGTGTGGGTCAGGATGGTTCCTGTCTAAGTGAGGATTCTCAGTGCAGTTAAAATCCCCCCCCCCCCTAAAAACAGAAACCTCCTAGCAAATAAAATTCCCACTTCCCCCGCTCAGACTGGACCGGTGGCTTAAAATGGCCTCCCCATTAAAAGCTCTCCTCCATTCACTTTCTATGTTGGGACAACTGTATGTTTCTTGAATTAGTATAATGTCAATATGCCTAATGTCCATTCATTTAAAATCAGTCCTAGCTTCATTCAGGTTTAAGTTACACATTCCTTAAAGGGTAAAAAAAACCTAGAAACCATCGTCATCATTGATGAGCTGGTTCTTTACCCTTAAAACAAGTTTTCTTAGACCTCCTGATCATTAGTAAGTCCTCACTTTCCTTCCCTGATGGCTTCCTCGTTTAAACACGAGCTGATCTCACAAACAACAGACAGAGGTATACAGACACGGAGAGAGAGAGAGAGAGAATGTGAACAGTAGTAGAACAGTAGATGTGCTGTTCTCCTGAGTAAATATTGCAGTGTGGCAGTGTTTCTGGTACACTTTTTTCCATTAGCTGTTACATTGTAACACTGCATCTCTTTGTTTTCCAGAAAATCTTGGATGTAGCATAGTCCTGAGGTCAGCCTTGGCAACTTCAGGAGGGAAACTAAAGCCTGGGGGGAAAAATCCTTTCTTCCTTGATAATATTTTTGTGATATCAAATGTGGATAAAGTATAGTTTAAACATGTCACCAAAAATGATCAGTTACTAAAATTTACATTATTCTCCCAAAACTCATGCACTTTGTGTTGGCATTTTCCTATTTGTAGAAAGTTACTAGTAACTAAGATATTTTTATTTGGTATTGGAAATTGGAAATGGTTTTCACAATTGTAATATAGGCTTTTTTTGTCAGCCACTCCTGTCTTCATGATGCAGTAAAGCCCCATTTATTTAATACACAGTCCATCTAAAAGCCTTGAGTGATGTCAGCTGCTTCTATAGCTTTGGATGGGCCAAACTATATCTTTTTTCCCACCTGTTTCCTTCTTTTGGACACCAGTGGAAGTCAGTCTCTATCATCTTTTACCGATATATTCTAAATAGCCTGGTCCATGATTTTAAAACTCTCTTTTACCTCTCCCATGTTTGCGAAACACAGTGTTGTGAATTTACTCTTAGGTGGGTTTAATTTATTTATTTATTTTCTTTCAGGTCAGAACATGTAGCAGGCAGAACCAATGTTTTGTCTGGCAGAGCATCACACATTGATTTTAGTGTACAACAAATAATGTACAACAAATAAACCAACAAAGGAAGCTTGATTAGAACGAATGTAGGTTTGGAGAATAAAAACGTATCTTACTTGCGTGAAAAATAATGGAGAAATATTTATGAAACTAAAAAGATAATGTTGGCCAATGTGAAGACTTATTCACTCCAAAATGTATCTAAATCTTGGATTCATGGTGAATGTGGTAGGAGATGAAGAAAGGCCTCACTGCTAAATTGAAATCTGTCCCCCTGTTGAGTGGCAGCCTTGCAAGGTGTCATTGCCAACCTGTCAATAAGCTGTAATTTTTTTAATAGCCATTGTTGTTTTGGATCAGTTTACACTTTATTGTTCTGGGAATACGTGCAATGTAAAGTGGGCTTACTGTAGCCACCGATATTGTTAAAATATCTCTTTGTTACCAATTTTACACCCGGTTTCCAGGCCGCAACAAACCATATAAAAGGCTGCCCAGATGTGAAGCAAATAAACCAGGTTTATTATTGAATACAAAACAAAACAGATGGACGTGTAGCAGGGTCGAGGTTCCAAAGATGAGTGAAGGACAGAGACAGCCCAGAGCAGCAGGTTTATATCAGCACCTCAGTAAGTGAGTCTAGCACAGGTGCTAAATTAATGCCACACTGAGTTGTGGTGGATCATCTCCAGCAAAGGTCTCCAAACAGCCTAAATAATAATCAAACTTAGGATATAAGTTTAAAACCTGCACTCCTGTAAGTATCTGATTGATTTTTAATACCAGTTTTAGTGTACTTGTTATTTGTATCTTCAGCATGCCACTACGGTGGAATTAAGATGCTTGTGACATATCTTTTTAGGCGTACTATACTGTTGTCTGCATTTGGCTGCTGTCTGGTTAGAATTGCCTTTTAATGCCTATTAATACTGAGAAAACATTCTGGCAAAAGACAGAGAGTGGTTTGTGTTTAGATTTTGTCTTAGGACTAAAGGCACGCTGAATGATAGAATAATACGTTTTATTTTTACTGAATGCATATTTGGACTTACGGCATTGTTGGTTGTCCTGTTCATAACTACAATTTTGTGCTCTTTGCAGTGTAGAAACAAAAGAAAAAGTCATATTTTTTAATTCTTTCTCATATTTTCCAGGTAGAATTTGCACTGCATCAAGAATTTAATGATGTGTAAGTGTGTGTTACTAATGTTACTGATTATTTCTTCTTTCAGCTATTTGTACAAGAATGAAATCCAATCAATTGACAGACAAGCATTTAAGGGGCTTGTCTCTCTTGAACAACTGTAAGTGACCAACATCATTCTTCTTCCCCTTTTTGCTTATTTGCTTGTTCTTTCATGAGTCACATGTCTTGTTTATGACAGATATGTGATAGTTAAATATTCTAAAGAACTATGTTACAAGAGGTCTTCCAATGCAAACAGTTCTGCGCTGAATTGCAAGGGTTTGAAATTTGTTTATCAGTCAATATGTATTGATTTATGAGGTGCTTTTGTAGGAAGCTGTAAATGTCTAGTTATGGTTGAATCTGTTAGTCATGTCTGCATGAAATATTTCAGATGACACCTGGAAGCTTGTACAAAATTAAGCATAATTAAAGTTAATAAACAGATTGAGATATAGCATATTCAACATGGGGTCAAAATATTAAAAGTACTCTACTGTTATAAATTTAGACAATTGGAAGCGTCACAAAAATGCATAATGTGACTACTGAAAGCAAGAATTATTTATTTAGTGGTACAAACTACAAATAAAGTTTTGTATGTATTCAATATGAAAAACAAATCTGAAATAACATACCACAATTATAACGCAGTAACCCAGTTACACATTGTCCCAATGATTTGAATGATCTTTATTGACCCAAATTAATAGTTCAGCTCTCTGTTTTAGTTAAGGTCCATTGTACATATGCTTTTTTTGCCCAGATTGTGTAGATTGTTATTTTGCTTTAAGGAATTTAGCGGGGCCAGATATCTTTGTGTTCCACATCACTCTTCAGCTCTTCTTGAATGTGATAATTACACCGGATCATAGTTTTATTTGAGGAAAATTAATAAAAACGAAGGGTGGGGTACCTCGGTCTATGTAGGACTGGAGGTAGAAAACGGAGGGTACTCCGCTGAAGCCTAGAACAGACAAAATTTGAGAGGTGTTCTGATAACAAGGAGTGGTGCCAGGACACCTTCAGAGCACTGCTAATATACCCTTGAACAAGGTACTGATGACTCATTTAGGGCTTTATATTATAAATATTATAAGATTTTTTTAATTCATATTTTTATAAGTCTGAGGTGTACAGTACAGTAAGCAAGAATTGAATGAATAACAGAACAGGCAAACTTTTTATTGACCTGTACTGAAATCTACTAAGATCCCATATAACAAGCCCTACATTGCATGAGCAAACAAAAACATATTTGCACATGCCATTAGTAGGTGTGTTGTTTGTGATTTACTATGATTATATGTGAAAATGTCAACATTTGTAAAATTGGTGCAGACCACCTAATTTAAATGAGGAGGCTGTCACCAGACTATGGAGACACACCAAAACAAATTTTCTGGGAGAAGCTGGCACTAACTGTGATGGTGTACTGATTGATCCAGATACAAGAAAATGCACAGTTGCAAGGACTTATTCCATCAGAGATATGGCATGGCACCTTTTGGTGCCTGGCTCCAAATCAGCCTAAGGGCTTTCAGGTTATCAAAAATGGTATTGCTAGATAGACAATGTGTCACTGCAATTTTGATTCTAATTTGTCCAAATTTGTTGAAGTCTCTCTCTCTCAACATCATCTCTTAGTGTACCTAGGCCTCCTCCCCACCACAATGTCTACAGCCATTTGTGCTAAACACTTTGCCAGTTTGTACCTGCATGCTAAATACAGACACAAAATCAAAGATCTCAATTAGTTTGAGGTCACATTGGGGCACCAAATGATAAAATTTGTATCTCCTCGTAGTATTTTGTGCGTTCTGAAAATTTGCTTATATTCTACATATTCATAATAAGAAATAGTTTAAATGTATTATGTAAGGAATTTTTGTTGATTTGACAGACGGAATTTTTGGTGCATCAAATTTAAAGATCAGCTTTGCGAGCTGCATCAAGTTTGCACGTGTTTTCATAGGGCAAAACTTTATTAGGACAGGCCCTGAGCAGATTAAAAGGCAGGCAAGCAGGTTAATAGAACACAAATGGAGTAAACAGGTAGCAGAATGATGATAGCAGAAGATGGAAGGGAAGTATTGAAGCCAGCAAGTTGTGCAAAGCAGAACACACTTTGTTAGGAGAAGAGTGAACAAGGCAGCAAAGGCAGATGAAAATCAGGAAACTGACCAACAAAACTCACAATCAGGTCCAGAAGGCTGTTATGTTGACCTGGGCAGGAAACCGGGATAGCCGTCCAAAAAGCACGTGGGAATTTCAGACAATGATAAAACAACAATCTGGCAGTGTGGGAGTGAATTAGGCCTACTTTTCTACTGAGGTGAGGAGCGTGTGGAAGCACCGAGTGGAGGTGTGACTGATTCGTGAGCAGGTGTAATGAATTTACTGTGCTTACTGTTAAGTCTGTCTTATTTGCATTTACTGTAGTGGCTTTTTAATCCCAGATATGGGTAGTGCAACATCCAAACATGTTTTGATTTGCAGCACATGTTGTGAAAAAAGAGCCATCAGCCTAACAAACAATACAAATATAAATTGTGGAAGTCCAAATTTGGAAATACAAAAAGCAAAAGGATTTTTGCATCATAAGCTTCTTTATTGGCTTGTGTCACAGGTTTTGCTACTATTCTTTCCAATATACAATTGTATTCTTCCTATTTAAAATATCAGTATGATTCGATTTCACTTAGTTTTATTTTCAGCATGTCGTTTTGTGCTTTAATTAACACATTCACTTTAAATTGTTTAACTGAAACTGAGTTGTTGGATTAAACACATGAATAAGATGACACATGCATCCCTGAGGGAAAATCATTTTTTAGTTACTGGGATCTATTAGAACAAACTTTGGGTTTATAATGCAGTTTTACTGTACTGTATGAACACTGCTCTTCAGGTACCTGCACTTCAACAACATCGAGTCTTTGGAACCTGAATCATTCACTCACCTACCAAAGCTGGAAAGACTGTAAGCTATTTTTTTTTTTGTCTTTTGTCCCTGGTTCCTAAAATGTATATTAGTGCACATTTACAGTAGAATGCATTGTTAACTCAGGCAAGTTTATACTGGGTCCCCGGCAAGGTTTCATTTTGTGTTATCATGCCTGTCAGAGCATAAAATAATATTGTCATTATACACTTGGTACAATGAAATCTTTTCAGGAACCCTCAGAAACCACACACAGAAAGGAAAGTGAAATGGCTGGGTGACAGTAGATGTCCCGTTTCTGCCAGTCAATTTAGACCAGGGGTATGACATATCACAACAACTGGTTCAAGAGTTACATCAACAATTTTCTGACATAACTGAACGGCTGGTCATTGACCAATTAAAATCCGGTCACCATTATTTCAACAATCAGTCAGTGGAAATAAAAAACCCATAAGATTAAAATATTGCCTATATATTATTATTGGTTCAATTGTAGACAAAGTCAGCATTAATGCTAAAACCCCAGATGTTCTTCGGAAAGAATATTTACAGTTTTACTCACAATAGGTCAATATCACCAAGAATGAGCTGTGCTGTTAACTGAGGTCTCGCTTAAAATAAAGCAAATTTAGCTTTCAATCTTCAAATGCATAACAATCAGTTAGTTGTAAGTTAAAACACTTAAAGCTGTCCTATTATAGTGTATTAAGTGTATGCACTGTAGTGTCTTACTCCTGAGTTCTGTCTGCCAACATTCTGGATATGATCTTTCCTGACTGTGTGCAGATGTGTTGTTGCTTTTGCTTCTAAAATTCTCTACCAGATGTTTTAAGGTTTTAAATTACCGTTTAGTTATTCCGGTCTGTGAGCCAATTCTGTATATCCATGTTTTGCAATCACTGCAGAGAGTGAAATAAAGGCACACCGGCCAAAAAAGAAAGAGAGGAATGAACAGAAATTCCCAGCTGTGTCCTCACTGCCATTTGTTTCTGGACGAGCTTATCCTCAAAGCAGTTACTTTGGGGATTGCCAGACTGGAGGACAGTGTCCTTTTTTTTTTTAATTTTTCAAAAATTTTCGAAAAAGCAATTCCTTCATGAACCCTTCTTTTTTTGTTTTTCTTACATAGTTGTAGCTAATATATAAAAACGTCTTTGAGAACGGACAATGCTTTGAAAATGTGTTTTAAATCGTTTTTAAAAGTAATGTAAATTTTAGTATTTGTTTGAGTGTATTTATTCAAATTAGTAACTCGTAATTTAGTCCTAAATTAACATTTTTCTGTTACACCTATTAGTGAGTCTGATCAAAACTCATTTTTCTCATGCAGATTTTTGCACAACAACAGAATCTCCCATTTAGTCCCGGAAACCTTCTCTCATCTGCAGGCCATGAAGAGATTGTAAGGAAAAAACAAGATAAAATCTGTTAAATGGAAGTGAAACTTGTTATGTATGATAACAAAGATAACAGTGACATTTACTTTTGATAAAGGCAATTTTCATTGTGTGACAATTTTACAGCAAAAATTTCTCACTTAGATATGCATTCTGTCATCACATCATATTTCTTTTATCTATTATATCTGTTACATATTTTACAAATATTTTTATTACAATAATTTTAAGAGATTTACATACATAATATATTTAAAAGTTATAGTTTTATAAATAAGGTATAAACATAAATAATAACTAAAGATAAAAAGGTAGGGAGATTTTATTAATTTGTTGTACATTTAAATTGGCCATTAAATAGTTTCATGTGAACCAGTTTTAATAAAAAGATCAGTAACGTATTGTGAAATCAAGTTATTATGATGGCAAAAGGACATTGCAGCAGAATTAAAAGTTATGACAAGAGAATGAAGCCAAGCAGAGATTATTTTCCATGACTGCAAGAGCATCCTCATATATCGTCTCTCTTCTTCTTTAACACATCCTAATTTATTTCTTTGTGCCTGTATATGCATATCTTGCCAGGCGACTGGATTCCAATGCATTAAGCTGCGACTGTGAGCTGCTGTGGCTGGCTGACCTACTCAAGCAGTATGCGGAGTCTGGTAATGCTCAGGCTGCTGCCACCTGTGACTATCCCAGCCAACTGCAAGGCAGATCTGTGGCAACCCTGACTGCAGAGGAACTCCACTGTGGTATGGAGACAAAAGACAAATGTCAAGTGTTCATGTCAGACCAATTCACATTCACAAACTGAAGAAGGACTTTGGTTGCATATATCTTACGTAGGGTACTGATTTGTGAAAGTCAAAGTTTTGAGGAAACGGTCATTGGAGAAAATGAAATAATGTGTTTAATGCACCATGGTGAAATTGTCATCACAGATGCCTCATAAATAAGAAGGTTGTGGGTTGGATTCAAGCGAAGACCTTTCTTTGAGTCTGCGTCCTCTTGCCTTGGATGGAGTTTTTGTATGTGTCTGTTTTTCTGTTTAATATGAATAAATGGGGTTTTCCCCATGATGGATTATGGAGCAAGAAGCGTAGGCCGGCACATGGATGCACAATTGGTTTTACAAATTAGGCAGACTGAGGTTGACTGACATTTATCTATATATGCGTCATCACAATCTACGAAATTTGGAGTAATTGCAGTAACCACAGAAAATCCATACAATATAGGGAAAACATGCACACCCTACCTAGAAACCTTCTTTCTCATTTGGGGTCATCCACCTCTATTAACAAGACATGAAATAGGCAGACACAGAAGAATCAACCGTCAATATCTGCCTCTTATTTCTTAGAGGTACCCAGGATCACCTCAGAACCACAGGATGTGGATGTGACGTCGGGAAATACCGTCTACTTCACTTGTAGAGCAGAAGGCAACCCTAAACCACAGATTATCTGGCTGAGGAATAAGTAAGCCCTTATTTTAAATGTTGGACTGTCCCTGAACAAGACACTGCGCTGCAGTGGTCAAAGTATAATAGAACTGCTTTATAAATGCAGTAGTTTTAGAACTTTGACAGCAATGATGGTAATATTTTACTGTTGTGCCTTTAGTGTCTTTAGTCGTGTAATGGTACAAGGATGATTCTAAAAGATTTGCTCAAAAACAGATTAGACATGCATAAGTAACAGTGAAATTAATATAAATAATTTACCAGATGCATTTAAATTCAATGATCAAGAAGAGAAAAAGGGTTTTGAATACAATATTAACCTGTTAAGAAACTGAAAGTCTTAGTAAATATGGGTACAGACCTATATTCAAGCCAGTTTATCGTACATTCTGCTCTACTTTCACAAATTCTGCACTGCGCCCTTCACTCTAAGCCGCACCACCCAAATTTCATAAAATTTTCAGAAAAAATACACATATAAAGTAAGCTGCACCTGACTATAAGCCACAGGTGGCCACTTTGAAACATGAGATCTTTATTGAACACAGGAAAATAATTTTAAATGCTGAATTACTAAACACGGCAGTAACACAGCAGTAAAATAAAATAACCATAGCAGCCTTTTCTGAACAGTGCAGCAACACATTTGTAAAATGACATTACAGTAACATGCTGGTTAAAACAACAATGAGCGTACCAGCTGTTGATCCTTAGCCTTTAATTTAAAAGCTGCATCATCAGCCATTCTTTGTGTGTTATTAATGATGAGGGTGTGCACAAGAAGCTCAAAAAGACGAAAAAATCCAGAAATAAGCTCCATCGCTCAGGGGTCCTGAGCGTGGGAAAAAGGTAGCGGCTTATAGTCCTGAATTTATGGTAATTTAAAACTAGAAAGATAGAATTTCAAATGCTGGGATTTTTGTAAGCAATTACATTTTTAACCATGCAATCGTGGCGTATTTGATATCCGTCTGTGTTTTTCTATGATGTGAACTTCTGTACCTTCCGGTATTTGTCAGCAATGCTTTAGACATGCGGGATGACAGTCGCTTGAACTTGCTGGAAGATGGAACACTGATGATCCAGGACACGCGAGAAACAGACCAAGGAGTCTACCAGTGCATGGCGAAGAACGTAGCTGGTCAGGTCAAGACGTCACAGGTTACGCTGCGCTATTTTGGAGCACCTTGTAAGTGGTTGTGTTTGGTTTCAACCATGCTAATGTCACAAAATCCATGGGGTTATTACATATTTGGCATAGCATTTTGCCTTTCTGTGTGGTAGGGTCATTGCAGCTTAACCACCATTCACACTACACGATTTTGGTCCAATCAGTCGGTCGCCAACTGGTTTTTGCTCTCCACCCCCAAATCAGGGTGAGGCAGTCTTCAGCGAGCCTGGGTCATGAAGGGTGGATGCGTCCAAGATGTCAGTCTGACGACAGCCCATCTCTGAGTTGCCGAGTCAAACTGAAAATCTAACACGCTAAATAGTTGGGTTAGGATGACATAAAGAGATACAGCCAAAGAGAGCGGACACGGGGGTTGCTGCACAGAGCAGAATAATGGCAACGACAGCGGCATCTTATTTTTCTTTTCTTTTTTTTTTTTTAAATGTTTTTTTTTTTTAGTAGTGCTCAAATGACCGGAATAGCTTGTTTGGATTGAAATACATCAGCTTGCGCATTGTTTGTGCATTTCCTGTGCCATTCTCCATGGGTTTTTGATGCAAAAATTTGTTTTGGTGACCAAGTAGCGCAGTAAGCCACATCTCCTGATATAAGTCGTATAGTGTGAACACTCTTATCGCCTACCCTACCACCCTGAAAGTCGCGCAGTATGAACTGGGCATTACGAGCTGTGTTTCCACTGATATGACTATGACCTCAGGTCAAATATGGAGCAGCCTCAATTTCATTTTGTGAATCCTTAAGTAGACTCTTTTAGAAACTGTCAAAGTGGTGATAGTAACAGTAATAAACAAAGACAACTTGCATGACCTTTTTGTTTGAACATTTAAGTGACATATTTTTAGGTTAATAACATGCCCATTCCCACTGTCTATCCTCCTCTTTTACCCCTGCTCTATCAGCACGGCCAAGTTTTGTGATTCAACCTGAGAATACAGAGGTACTGGTAGGAGAGAGTGTGACCTTGGAGTGCAGTGCCACAGGTCAACCACAGCCCAGAGTATCTTGGACTAAAGGTGATCAGAGCCCCCTCCCCAATGATGCTCGCATAAACATCACTCCCTCTGGTGGACTGTATATCCAGAATGTGGTCCAAGCTGATGGAGGACAGTATACCTGTTTTGCATCCAATAATGTTGACACTGTCCGTGCTACTGCTTATATCATAGTGCAAGGTAAGAAAATTAAGATTCTCTCATTTTATTTTGTTTCTTTGTATTATAATGTATTTTACACGACAGAAATTTCTAATCACAATAAATCAGTCAAACTTCTGGGAAATTGACCTATATTTAGGAAACAATAATTACTGTGAATCAATTTCAACTGCTGTTGTGATAATTGGACCTAAAAAAAGGAAGTAATTAGCAGGATGACCTCTGTGGAATGTAAGAAAACAACCCATTTGTGGTGATTACAGAGGAGTTCAGTGTTATAATCCCTTCTGACCGGGTCTTTGCTAGTTTTGTATTTGTTTTCCAAAATGTGCTAGCATGAGGTCATGTATGCTGCAGGCGCATCTATCCCCATAAGTTATTAAAGTAGTGTAGCTCCTTCAGGATAGTGCCTCAGTTCTCACCATGGTCAGAAGGTATGCTGTATCTTTCAGCTTATTGTCAAGTGCACCAGGAAAGGTGATTGTTGCTGTTGAATGGCAACAACCCACCGGCAGGACCAGTGTGTTTTAATTTGTAGAAGAACAGGACAAGTACCACGAGTGCCATGCAAAAATGACCTACAATTGGCGACTTGTTTTTCTGTGAGGATGGCATGGTAGCCTAGCATCCAAAAGTAGGTTTTGTGGTCACAGATTGTTACTGTGCAGCCTGATAGCCATTTAACAGAGACTAACATAATTAGCCGTTATCTTCACTGCACTTGTGTAAAATTTAAGAGAATCTTGAGATGTTATGGAGAATGTTCTGCTGCCTTCACTATCCTCAATCAGACCTTAATAGATGAACGAGTCAGGTTTTTACTTGAGCATTTGTTTCCAATGTTTTACTTTGGACGTACAATTTACAGTGTTTGGCATCAAGGCATCAAGATCTGTGAAGTGTATTTTAAGTTTTCCCTCAACTGTTTAAGCAGTATGTGTCTTTCCTCTAACATTTCAGAAAATGTTATCATGCCACTAACTCATATTTTGTTTTGGACGTTTGTTGCAAGTTTTTTGAAATTAGTGTCATGAAATGCACGCTTAGAAGAATTCGCAAAACCACTGAGGACGTATTTGTGTTCATCCTTTATTCATTTAGAATTATTATATTAAATATTTAGGATCCTTATGTTGAAATGTAACATTTTTCTTTCTCCTTTTGCCCTAGCCATCCCACAGTTCACGCTCACGCCACAAGACCAGTCAGTCCTTGAAGGTCACACTGTAGACTTTCCTTGTGAAGCAAGTGGTTACCCCCAGCCAGTGATTGCTTGGACGCGTAGGGGCAGTCCATTACCACTTGACCACCGTCATGTGGTGTCATCTGGCGCTCTGCGCATCACAAGTGTGGAAGCTCATGATGAGGGGGAGTACGAGTGCCAAGCAATCAGCCCTGTGGGGAATGTGCGCATTGCTGTGCAGCTCAGCATCCAGCAGAGAGGTGTGTGATCATTACTCTTAAGGAATTTGCAGTCAGGAATCGGCAAAATACATCCAAATGTAGTTCCAAATAAAATACCAAGCTGATAATCGTATCAAAGTAAGATACAAAATTACACAGCAATATTCTACTATCCTAGTATTGAACCTCAACAATTTAAAAAAGGCCGCCTGCCCTGAAGGGTCTAGGGCGGGGGCGGGGGGATAAGATAACTAGAAGATCTTTAGTTTCCTCTGCATCCTCACCCATGGATAATGGAAGATGCATGCAACATAAGGTTGTCAACTATTGTAAATATCAAACAACAACTACCAGAGCTACAAAAAGTAGTTCTAGATGTTAGAAGGACACAGAAAATGAGTTCTATAAATGGTATAGGGTTTTGTGCAGCCTGCAATGTGCGATGAACTAAAAATCATGGTACAACTAATGGTGCAGATTGTAAATTCCTTGAATGAGTTGCGATGAGATATACAGTCAACAACATGCTGTACAGGACCATTTTGACAATGTTGGACATTCAAAAATAGTCAGACTAGATATAATTGTTTTCCATTTTCAATCAATCAATCAATCAATCTTTATTTATATAGCGTCTGTTGCAATCAGAATTGTTTCTAGGTGCTTTACAGAATCCCAGGGCCTGACCCCCAACAAGCAACAGTGGCAAGGAAAAACTCCCCTTTAACAGGAAGAAACCTTGAGCAGGACCAGGCTCATGTAGGGGGACAGAGAGCAGAGAGCAGAGAGCAGAGAGCAGAGAGCAGAGAGCAGAGAGCAGAGAGCATGACCCAGTGGGGTGACAGGCCTGTCAGGTGATCATGTTTCTGGACCCCGGCAGTCTTGGCCTATAGCAGCATGACTAAGATGTTAACCTAATAATTAGACGACCCCCTAAGAATGATAATTTGTCTGTCTAGGATAGTAACTGGAACTACAGAATTAGTGATAATAAGCTTTTTCAAAGAGGAATTTTCAGGGTCAAGAGATTTCTTCAGAAGTTAAACTTATGTACATACAGAAGTATTTAGATAAGTCTATTTAGATAACTGGTTCCTAAGTCTATAGATCTTTGTTTAATGATCCATGTTGTGATCAGGCCACCACTTTATCCTACTGTTGGATCAATAGCTGATTTTCAATTATGTAATAAAATACAATTTAAACAGCAGTGCTCAACAATATACTTGTATTCGGTGTCTGACTTTGAACAGTAAAAAAATAGGTCTGTAAATGTAAATTTGCATTGGGTTTGATATAAAATGTTTTTTCACATGCATAGTACTGGTCACTCCTTATGCATCATTAACACTGCATGTGTTTTTGTTTTAACTCACTCAGTAAGGCCTGTTTTCACAAATACTCCAAGGGACCTGGAAGTGGAATCTGGCAAAGACATTCACATTCCCTGTAAGGCTAAGGGCCAACCAGAACCAGTAATCACTTGGAACAAGGCAAGATAAAAATGTCCACTTATCTATTGTCACTTTATTGCTTTTGCAGTTAAGTTAGTGGGAACCATTCAAAAGCACAGCTTAAAAACATTTTTGATAACTGTTTTGTGAAAATAGAACCATTCAAGCTCTGTTTTATGAGGTTTTGAAGGACTCTCGATATAATCTATTCTAATTTTCAAAGTTATGCTACGGTACATGTTACATCCCTCTTTAGTATAAAGTAACACTTTAAAATCAAAGGGAGATTCACAACAAGTAGAGAAAACAATAAGACTTTGTTTACAATTTAAAAAAAAAAAAAAGAAAAGAAAGAAAGGTCTCTAGAGTGGGAAAAGAGAGAGTCACCTAAATAAAAAGTATAAAAAGAAGCCTTCAGAAACTCACAATGCACTCACCCACACCCAAATGGATTATATCAAAAAGAACCTATGTGTGTGTAAAGTTTACAGGATCCTCCAGCCTTTCCTCAGTGCAAACCTCCACAAACAGATCTTTCACAGTCACCTTGGACTTAACAGGTTCAGCAAATTAAGACAAATTGAAATACCATCTCTCCCAGAGTTCAGAGCAGGAGACTTTTAAAAGTGTCTCCTGACATCTGGGCAGCCTACTGGAGAATAGCTAAAACCCATGCCCAGTCTGCTGGGTGTCACATTGGAGCCAATTTTCCAATTCCTGCTTGAATAGATAGAAAGGAGGGGGAATGCACACAATAAACAGGCAAAAGCTTACTGACCTTGCCCTTCATGTTACAGCCCAGATTTTCATGATGTAAAGGCCAATATTTACTGAATTCAAGTAGAAGTAAGTGGGGAAAAACATATTCATAGCTTCGGGTGCATTTTTCAGGTGAATATCTTGCTGAAAGGCACCTAAAAGTGAGTTTATGGTCCTACCAATAACGTTACTGAAGCGACCACTCTACCACCTGAGCTCCAGTCACCTACAGGGATGACTGTTGAAAATGTATTCTTTTATAGCTGCTAAACTTTTCACACTGATGGCAAATGAAGACTATGATTGAACCGATGGTTACAATGTTTGTATCATTCTCAAGACAAGCTACTGTGAAAAAGAAAAGAAAGAAATTATATACACTTTTATAGCAATTTACAGCATATGATATTAATGCACCCAATGATTGACAAACAATTTTAACCCATCTTGCTTCATCCATGCTCTGGCTCCAAAAAGACTCAATCTTATGAGCACACCGATGTGGTCACTTTTATGTAATGTACCTCGATAATGCACTTCTATGTTTTTACCAGAAGATGTCTCTCTCACAAAATCAAAATTCCTGAACAACATTTATTTATACTTACACAGTTATCATTTTAGATCAGTGTGCATAATTATGATGTACTGAAATTCAGCAAAAAAGTAATTGTATTCCTAAATGATATAAAATAGAGTACTGTCGATTTTTCACTATTAGTTATGTAAGACTTAAATTAATCTATGATGCTCTTAATCATCATAAATTATTACTTTCAGGATGGTGTACAAGTAACAGAGAGTGGCAAGTTCCATATCAGTCCTGATGGCTATCTGGAGGTAAAGGATGTTGGCAAAGCTGACGCTGGACGCTATGAATGTGTTGCACGCAATCCTATTGGTTACCAGCTTGCTAGCATGGTGCTTACTGTTACAGGTAAATCACTTGTTAAAATAGTGGAGATATATCCAAAAGCTCACACCAACGTTACTGCTTACGTTTCAAAATCTGCTATTTAACAAATTATAAAGTACCTACATTTAAGAATCTGTAGGTTTTGGGGTTGTTTTTTTTTGTTTTTGTTTTTTTGCAGAAATATGAAATCTCACTGTGTTTAGTTGTGCATTGTAAAGATCTCTGCTATGCAAATTAGTGAACAATATAGTTACAATCTGGAAATCAGATTCTTTTTGGGTCCCCCTTATGAATGTTGGTGTCCATATTGTGAATCCTCAGTTTATACACTAGTAGCTCACTCTGCTGTACATCTACAAAAATAGAACATGTAGTCAGACATTTACGGTAGCCTTGAAATGAGTAGTTCAGCAGTAAATTATTTTAGATATCTATTTTCTTATTGAAAATACATCTGGAGCATGTCAATAGCTCATGTGACTTATTGCAGTATGAATCTGCCTGTTTGACTGGCGGGACCACTCATTGATCATGATTTTATTGATAATTCATAGTTAGAAGCCCTCTTAATTGATTCGACCCAGTTCCAAGACCAACAAAGTGCAGAAGGGAAGATGAGGTTCAAAAATAAAAATAATTTATTTCGTGGGGAATGAAAAAGAAACTAAAACAGGAAAGCCAGTCGCACCGTGGCGTTGATAGTCATATGTGTGGATGGAGTGAGAGAGGGGTGAGTGCCAGCCAGCATGGGAATAAATAAGCACATGTATCATCTTCACTGATGACAGTCCCACCTCTGCTGCACCTGAAAAACAGAGCAGACCAACCAGCAACTTACCAACAACATAACCCACAACGTAGAGGGAGGGGGCCATCACATTAAGACCATGACAAGGGTCACTGTTAAGTCAACAAATATGTATGAAGCGATCATGTTGGTGGTGTGAAACTTGTTATATTATTCGGGGTTGTTGCTTCCACAAGCGGCCGAAATGAGCTTCCTCCGTAGGGTGGCTGGGCTCTCCCTTAGAGATAGGGTGAGAAGCTCTGCCATCCGGGAGGAGCTCGGAGTAGAGCCACTACTCCTCCACGTTGAGAGGAGCCAGATGAGGTGGCTTGGGCACCTAGTTAGGATGCCCCCTGGGCGCCTCCCTGGTGAGGTGTTCAGGGCATGTTCCTCCGGTAGGAGACCCCCGGGAAGACCCAGGACACGTTGGAGAGACAATGTCTCTCGACTGGTCTGGGAACGCCTGGGGATCCCTCCGGATGAGCTGGAAGAGGTAGCTGGGGAGAGGGAAGTCTGGGCTTCTCTTCTTAGGCTGCTTCCCCCGGATAAGCGGTAGAGGATGGATGGATGGATGGATGGATGGATGGATGGATGGATGGATGGATGGATGTTGCTTCCTTCCAATTCATGTTTAGTTCTCACATCATGATTTAATCTGATATAACTTCAGCATGAGCTTAATTCATTTTCATATTAACTAAAAGTATCAAGAAATGGATTTGAATTCATGCTTTTTTTCCCCCATTTTTGCCTTACAGAACAGTATTCTGCCTATGAAAGTCTCAGCAAGTTTAGAGCTTCAATATGATATTGGTGAAATACCAACTTAAAAACCTTTTATATGAAACTTCTCAAAGGATTTAAAGAGTTAAACAGTTAAAATGTACTGATCAATGCCTCTCCAATTTCCTTGAATATAATAAGCATGAGCCTTTCTGTGTACTCACACAGTTCTTCCAATCAGTAGAGAAGGGGACACCTTTGTCAGCACATCCATAGAGCAGGCCATTCGGAACGTGGACAGTGCTATTGAGTCCACAAGGAGACGCCTTTTTGATGGGTAATACATGCACAGGCAATGCACATCCTCTCATTTGCTGGTTTACACTGCGTATGCGCACACAGACACACTCACACTGTGCCTAAATTTAGTCCAGTGATACACTAATATTCAGTGATACTGTTGATTCGAAGTTTCATTTCCATACTGATTTACATAGCATAAGGAACATGTTAACACAGGTGTAATCTTAATAAAGACAAATGGATTTCTACATGTATTACATTAAAAAGGTAAAGAGGAGATATGCATCTTGGCTAATAGCAGGGTGGTCTCTGATAATAACTGAGACATTATTGGAGAAAGTAAATGTTGGTGGAATTTGTGTCATTAGAGTAACAGTATCATTTTTAGAGAAAGAGAAATATTTGAGTGCATTTGACATATTCAGTTTCCTCATCTAGCTCAGGTGATTTCAATGATTTGTAGGTCATTTAAAAATAGACACAAAGGCAGGAGCAGTGACGTGCTCATGGTTGATGTTATCTGTTGACGTGTCTTGGGTGTCTGATCAGGTTTCTAAACAGTTAATAATTACTCCCCCTTTTTTCACTTTGTCATCCCTCCAGTCAGCCTCGTACCCCTGGAGAACTTCTTGCACTTTTCCGGTATCCACGTGATCCCTACACTGTGGAGCAGGCTCGTGCTGGAGAGATCTTCGAGCAGACGCTTCTGCTTATCCAAAACCATGTAAACCAGGGCCTTACAGTTGACACAAATGGCACTGGTAAGTCATAAGATATTTCATTGCCATCAAGCAGGGAATGGTGGTTCAGTGGTTAGCACTGTCGGCTCACAGCAAGAAGGTTCCTGGTTTGAATCCTCCTTTCTGTGCTGATTTTGCATATTGTCAAGAGACGGGTGAATCAGCTGACTCGGTGTGTTTAAATAGTTGGATTAACATCACTTCATCACCTGCTTCACTTGTATTTGCGAACAAATTATTGTATTTAAGATTGACTTCAAATACGGCACCACTCTGAAGCCCGTTTTTCTTTAAGAGAAGTCAGAAATATGAGAAAAAAATCTAAATTATCAAGAGTCTTAATTATGAGGAAAAAAATCTAAATGATCAAGAGTCTTAACTATGAGGAAAAAAATCATGGTATCATGAGATAAGAACATTGAGATTATGAGCAGTCGTAATTATGAGTTTAAAGAATCAAAATCATAATTTTTAAAAGAGCCAGTTTAAATGATGGGACGCTGGAGCACAACTAGGGATGAACAAAAATACATAAAAATGCATTTCAAAATAAAATTAAAAATGTCTAACTTATGTTTGTATTGAAAATAACTCTCCAAGAGATTCTACAAGCCTTACTCCCTCTCTTTAAAGTCCAGTGTTAATACCTATCTGTTCAAGACTGCTTTTATCCTCATATCCTTAGAATAATCACATTATTGAACCAGGGCTTAAGTGTAAATGCAATAGCATGGCAACAGTTTGGACTCATCACAGAAACTGCTTTTGTACAGTATTTCAACTGCATTTTAGGAACCATTTAACAAGAGAAACAATTAATCAACTGATAATTAACATATTGTTGCAGCTCAGTCATCTATATGAACCATGAATGACCATTTCAGCATTTAAGTGTTTTTAAATCAATAATTTAGACACATCCAACTAGCATTTAGGATTTCAATGGCGTGTGGATATTGGGTTCACTAGATCTTATCCTCACACACAACTGATCATCAAAGCAAGTAATCAAGTCATACTATTAACATGCAAACAGTAATTTAGAAGTGGTAAATTGCATTTGTACTGTGATATTAATTGGTTGTATCACCAGAGAGTTGTTAACCAGAGAACAAAAAAGTCCATACTTCCTATTTTATGTGATGGTCTTGTTGTTTCATCTTTAGTTCATGCTTTTCAAACTAACTTTTCAAAGTCCACAGTCCAACAAATGACAATGAGCACTCTGCTGGAGGAGGTGAATGATAAAAGGATGTTGATTCATGAAACTCAAGTCCTTCTTTGTGCTCTCGAAAAAAAAAATTCAAAGTGATCCTTTCTGTGTTGCCTACTCAAACACCTCAACATCTTCTGTGAAGATAAAAGAGACACTATCTGGGATTTAGTGTTGTACACTTGTATACCAAATTTTATGTCAGTCAAATGTGGGAGGGGCTTTACGGCACACAGGTGAAACTTTGCAGATGTACCATGTCAGGTAAAAAAAAAGAAGAGTTGTAGAGCATGTTTAGGCCGTTAAAAAGCAAATAAGTTTGTGTAACAACTTCCTCCTCAAATTCATCCAGGAAATTAATTCTTAAAATAATCAATCATCTAAATGCTATTTTCTCTTAAGAGTTACTCAGGACATGGGAGATACTAATTCAAATGACAAAGGAGCCAATAATAGTTGTATTATTACCCTAACCCTAAAGCAGCAAAAGCAAAAACTATTGAGCACATAACAAAGATTATTGATTTTGGGTGATATTGACATTGTCTCATTTTGTTACCTCACAGCATTTCGTTACAATGACCTAGTGTCCCCTCACTTTTTGGATGTCATCGCCAACCTATCTGGTTGCACAGCTCACCGCCGCTTCAATAACTGCTCCGACATTTGCTTTCATCAGAAGTATCGCAGCCATGATGGGACTTGCAATAACCTGCAGCACCCAATGTGGGGTGCATCACTCACTGCTTTCGACCGACTCCTGAAATCAGTCTATGACAATGGCTTTAACTTGCCAAGGGGGGCTACTGAGGGGCTACATAATGGATATAGGTTGCCACTACCAAGACTGGTGTCTACAACAATGATTGGAACAGAGACAATCACTCCTGATGATCGCTACACTCACATGCTGATGCAGTGGGGTCAGTTTCTTGACCATGACTTGGATGCTACAGTGGCAGCACTCAGCCAGTCCCGGTTTTCTGATGGCCATCTCTGCACTCAGGTCTGCACGAATGACCCCCCTTGCTTTCCAATTCAATTTCCCCCCAATGACCCACGGCAATTGCGCACTGGTGCCCACTGCATGTTCTTTGTCAGATCTAGTCCTGTGTGTGGCAGTGGCATGACTTCTCTTCTAATGAACAGCGTGTATCCAAGAGAACAAATCAACCAGCTGACCTCTTACATCGATGCCTCTAATGTTTATGGCAGCTCCAGGCATGAATCTGAAGAGATCAGAGATTTGGCAAGCCAAAGGGGACTACTCCGGCAAGGTATCATACAGCGAACAGGAAAGCCACTTCTTCCTTTTGCCACAGGGCCACCCACGGAGTGTATGAGGGATGAAAATGAGAGCCCCATTCCGTGTTTTTTAGCGGGAGATCACCGTGCTAATGAGCAGCTTGGACTGACTGCCATGCACACAGTGTGGTTCAGGGAACACAATCGCATAGCTACAGAGTTACTGAGGTTGAACCCTCACTGGGACGGAGATACCATCTACCATGAAGCCAGAAAGATAGTGGGGGCCCAGATGCAGCACGTCACCTACTCTCACTGGTTGCCAAAGGTAATATCGACCAGACTAAGTAAAATGTGTCTTCTATGTTAATATTGAATCTTCAGTTAAGATTCTAACTCAATAAAATGCATTTTGTTGTCAAGGTAATGCATCCAGAAACATTTTAGTAGATTATCAATGCTTAACAAGAACCAAAGCTGTGACATTCCTTTTCTCATCTTCCAGATCCTCGGTGAGGCAGGAATGAGAATGATGGGATCATACACTGGTTACAACCCCAATATTAATGCTGCTATCTTTAATGCTTTTGCCACTGCTGCGTTCCGCTTTGGGCACACTCTCATCAACCCAATCCTGTACCGTTTGGATGAAGACTTCCAGCCCATTGCACAGGGACACGTCTCTCTCCATCGGGCCTTCTTCTCACCCTTTCGAATTGTAAATGAGGGTGGTATCGACCCACTCCTTCGGGGGCTATTTGGTGTTGCTGGCAAAATGCGGGTTTCAACACAACTGTTAAATACGGAGCTGACGGAGAGGCTGTTTTCAATGTCCCATGCTGTAGCTCTGGATCTGGCTGCAATGAATATACAGAGAGGAAGGGACCATGGCATACCATCATACAATGATTACAGGACATTTTGCAATCTTACCTCAGCTCACACCTTTGATGATTTAAGGAATGAAATTAAGAATTCCAACGTCAGAGAGAAAATTCAAAGGTAAAACTTGGATGATTTAAATTGTTTATAAACTAAGTGATGTTTAAGCTGTATTCCTGTTTGTAAGGCATTTAAGGTTTAACCTTCAGATGTTATTTTCTTACAGTTAGAGCTACATAAAAGACTGGAGATACTGATGAATGTGCTCATTTTAGTAATTATTTGTCCTGTGTGACAGACTCTATGGCACACCTCTTAACATCGACCTATTTCCTGCATTGATGGCTGAAGATCTGGTGCCTGGTAGTAGACTTGGGCCCACTCTCATGTGCTTGCTGGTCGCTCAGTTCAAACGCTTACGGGATGGAGACAGGTGCCCATTAAATCAAAATACAAATACCAAATACTACCCAGCTCAAATTGTCATTGTTCAAAATGACATTTTTGCCATTGTACTGCAGCTATGATTACTCTTATTGCTGTTTTCAGATTTTAAAATTGAGGCAGAATGCAGATAGTAATTATAAATAAATCTCTGATAATTTATTGATCTTGGCCAGTTCAGGTCATTTTAGAATATTGTGAAACCAATATTTTCTCTCTGTATATTTAGGTTTTGGTATGAAAATCCAGGCGTGTTTTCACCAGCCCAGCTTACTCAGTTGAAACAGGCATCTCTGGCAAGGGTGCTGTGCGATAATGGGGACAATATCACACGCGTCCAACAGGACGTGTTTCAGGTGGCTGAGCCTCCTCATGGGTATAGCAGCTGTGACGATATCCCTAAAATCGATCTTCGCATGTGGCAAGACTGCTGTGAAGGTATGGGACACATCTTATTCTGACGCAAAGCTCATATTTTATCTATGTAGACAAGAATTGCATTTGTGCATTAAAAACATTGCAGGCATCATTTTGGACGCACCAAAGCATTTACATTTTACAGGTGTTCATTATCAGTAAAGTGCCGTAAATTCTGTACTATAAGCAGATACTTTTTTCTCATGCTTTTACCCCTGTGGTTTATACAGTGATATGGTTTATTTATGGATTTTTGGGGCTTCCTTAATTTGAATGGATATTTACGGCTGGGCAACCACCAGGGGGCGCTCGAGCAGCCCAAGACAGGAAAAGATACTGTAAAGCTCCAAGGAAAATGCTAGTTTAATTGTTTTGAACGGTCTTTTTGTGGTTTATGTGGATACCCTCATCATTGATAGCACTTGAAAAAATGCTTATGATGCAGCTTTTAAGTTCAAGGCTCATCATTGTTTTAAGCGGCATGTAACTGTAATATCATCTTACAGATGTGTTGCTGCACTGTACAGAAAAAAAGCTGCTATAGTTATCTCATTTTACTGCTGTGTTACAGCTGTGTTGCTGCCGTGTTTAGTAATTCAACATTTAAAATTATCTGTCTGTGGCTCATAGTCGGGTGTGGTTATGTGTAGTTTTTCTTACATTTTGGTGCAGCTTAAAGTCATGTGCGCTTTGTAGTGCAGAATTTACAGTACACATATCATGCAAAAAAATTCCATTTCATTCCAAATCTGCTTTTTCCCAAATTGGGTTTGCAACATCTATTTCCTTTGACTGACACATATGAACACCACTTGGAGCCATATCCTGCAGACTCTTTTGGGGTTTTTGTTCCGCAAGAAACTTGTTGTCAAGAGAGTTCCTCTGTTTTTCTCCTTTTGGCATTTTTGTCTCAGCCTTACTGTTCTCTTTACTGTTCTCTTTAGACCCTTTTACCTGCATAAAAATATCATGTCTTGGGTCGGTTCGACACTATGTTTAGCTACAGGAGCGTCAATAGAAACGCATGTATGAAGTACGTCATGCTTGGGAAATCTCTCCGATTAGGGAACCTGTAACTTGTGTAGTGATGTGGCACAGCTACTTTTTCTGTCCATTCTAAAACGTTCATAGTTTTGTAACTCATTAGTTTGTTTTTGTATTGATACCAAGTCATTTTTTTTGGTATTTTTTCCCCCCTTTTTGGGTTTGTTTGGTAGTTGTTTGGCTGTCTTGTTGTCTTTCTGTGATTGTTTGTTAGTTTGTCGGTTTCCCAGCAGTCGGATCCAACATTTATCTGGAAAATCAAGTCTTGATATTCATCATGATACAGGATGGTTTCACTGAGCTCATCCTGGCGGAACAAAACTGTTCAACACAAAAAGGCATTTAGGATGACAAGGCAACAAGAAGAAACCTTGAGCAGAACTGTCTGGCCGGCTCGCTGGCTGGGTAAAAGAGGAGAAGGAGGAGGATAGTTTGAAAAATGAATAGACACATGTGCAAATGCATTTATTACAATAAGCTATTGTTATAAGAGATGAGTGGAGGTGAGGCATGATTTAGCTAGAAAATATGATTGCAACTCCAGAATCACTGACTAAAAGCTTTCTGAAAGAGGAAGTTTATACGTCTAATCTTAAAAGTACCTTGGGAGTCAGCCTTCCATACCTGGACAAGGAACCGGTTCCACAGCTGGGGGACCTGTTAGCTAAATGCTATGTTATACTAAGACTGTATTCTGAGTGTGGAAGAATCCTAACTCATAAATTCAAAAGTTATTTATTAAAGATTGATAGAACAGGAGTAGGTTCTGAGGGAACACTAACATATGTTCTACCTCCACACCAGATCAAAAACGTGATTAAAGCTATGAGTCGGTTGATTTGTAGGTGGGAAGAAACCAACTCTCAAGGAATGAAACAGAACCATTCAAAAAACTGTAATTTATGATATCTTTCATAAACCTTAAAGTCACCTACAATAATGTTCTAAGCATTAAGTCAGACAGGAAGTCTCAGTACTCAGACAGGAATTCTGAATGTGGCCCAGCAGGGGGCCGATACACAACTACAAACAGAACTGGATTTTGTGTCCTCCATTTCAACATGGTAATCATGTGTTGTCTGTTGTTGAATTCCAACAGATTGCAGAACCAAGGGTCAATTCAATGCACTGTCTTACCATTTTAGAGGACGCAGATCAGCTGAACACAGCCACATTGAGGAAAAACCTGCCGCAAGCATCCCGCAAAAGAGGTAACAAGGCAAGATGTAACTATCCCATCTATATGCACAGTAATTCATGTATTTTAATAATTATATACGGAACAGTATTCAAGCAATACATGACACTGGTGGTTAGCATTGTCACCTCAAAGCAAGAAGGTTTCCAACATAAATCACCAGGGGGACAGTTTGTGGAGTTTGTATGGTGAACAGGGGAATTGGATGACAGAATTTTTCCTTAGGTGCATCCTTATATGATGATGACGATGATTATAACTTTATATTTTAGCAGAAAAATATTTTTAAAAAAAACATCAAAGAAAGCTTGAGCAACAGCATTTACACATTAAAAGTTTTTTCAAAATCATCATCTGTGGATCCCTTCGATTTTCTGGGAGAGTATTCCACAATAGCGGAGCAGAGGAGTTGTTGGTTGCAATATGCTGGTGACACTTCCAGGGTATTCTCAAAACACTCTGGAAGAGTTCAGGTGGATGAGAAGGCCTGTTTTTTTAAGTGATACATAGATCCGTTAACATTAAATGCAGTATGGAAATTTGAAAATGTTTTAATTTAATCCCCCCTGCAAATAATTAGATATTATTATTATTATTATTATTATTGTAATTTATTGTAATATTTCACTCCACCTTCAATTAACGTACCATTTTTAAGCTGCGGACACAGTAATTCTTCACTCGCATGACATGATAATGTAATTCCATTTTAAGTGTCTTTATATGAATTCCAAAAGATTACGTCGGTAAGAAAACTTTGTGCTCCCGTACTTAATGCAGCTCACCTGAACTGACGCTGCGCATGCTCTCTTAAATCAATCTCAGGGAGCGTCATCCAAAACTTTACGTCAACAATCATTTTTATGTTATGAGTTACACAATAACATGTACCTTGCATCAAACAAATACAAATTGCAAACATAAATTGCATGTCATTATTACACACATCAATTCTGCTCTATGGCTCTTACAATTATTATCATTATTATTATTATTATTAGATAAATAGATCTAATTGAAGGGGGACTTAAATACATTATTATTATCATTATTATTATTATTATTATTATTATTATACTTAGAATATTTTGATACAAAAAATAACCAATAAAAGGCAGTGGCCTACAGCTTCTTTTGTGGTGTTTTGCAGCAGGATGTGGTGATGGATCTATTAAGAGAACTGGATACTGTGTTGAGGAGTACCCCCATAGAGGCTGAGATTGCACAGTAGCATTTCCGACTAGCATACCAAACAAACACTCAGCTTCTCCCTGGCTCATTTGACAGTTTCTGTGGTCATAGCAGGCAGGTTCATGAGCTTGTTCATGGATAATTGTGGCTGAGTCACTGCAATGACTGTAAAGAGGAGACAGCATTTAAGTAAATTATAAAGTAAACTATAAAGTATAGCAATTTAAAAGAGAAAGAAAAACACAATGATGAATAAACAGCTATATGTTCCTGTTAGAGGTGTGTATATGTGAAATGGGTATAATAAATAATTAAAAATGAGGTGGTAGTTGATATATCAACTAACATTTATTTTTTTATACAATGCGACAATTAAGACAAAGTCTTCTTTTTTGAAAATGAATGTTTCGGACATATCCATTCATTCATTTGATTAATAATTACAGGTAATTGAATTAATAACAATTAACAAAGATTAATTATTCTCTTTAGTGTCGTTGCCAATGATTGATAAGTCACCAGACAGTAGATATGTTGTTTATACTAAATAGTAGTAATATTGTAAATTCTGCACTATAAGCCACTACCTTTCTCCCATGATTTGACCCCTGTGGGTTATGGCTTATGATGCGGCTTTATGAAGTTTCCCTACTTTGAATGGATATTTGTGGCCACCAGAGGGCGCTCGAGCAGCAGAATAGCAAGACAGACAGGTTGAAGAGATACTGTAAAATGCTCAGGAAGATGCTAGTTTAATCATGTTTTGAACAGTCTTTTTGCACATCATGTGCACACCCTCACCATTGATAACACACAAATAAATGCTTGTGATGCAGCTTTTAAATCAGAGGCTAACGATCGACAGCTGGTACACTCGTTATTGTTTTAACCAGCATGTTACTGTAATGTTCTTTTACAGCTGTGATACTGCACTGTTCAGAAAAAGCTGCTATGGTTATCTCATTTTACTGCTGTGTTACTGCCGCGTTTCTGCCATGTTTAATAATTCAACATTTAAAATAATCTTCCTGTGACTTATAGTCAGGTGCGGGTAATAAGTGTATTTTTTTCTTAAATTGTATTAAATTTGGGTGGCTTAGAGTCAGGTGCGCTCTATAGCGTGGAATCTCCTCCCTTTCCCCCAGCCTTTGACCTCACAACTTATTGTCTTTGCAGCAAGATTTTCACAATAAGTCTAAATTCCCTCTTGTTTTGCCTACAACTTTGTGAATCAATGCGCAAGTAGTAAAAGGTTTCTCTGTTTCCATATGTGAAAATATGAAGTTTTATATAGCATGTATTGTTAGCAGGCTAAATAAAATGCAAGTTGGCTAAGAAAATTGACAGTTAACATTTGTGTATTTGTAAAAATAGCACATTGTTGCAAGCCTTGATCCACTATTGGATGTGTCACACATGAACGTGCTGACAGACTCTGTCGTGTTGCTCTGTATCATGTACACAATGTTGATAATAATACACTCAGATAAAAACTTAATTGAAGAAAGGAACATAATGATTAAAATAAGGGTAATTTTAAAAGGCCTTACTAGTACATTTATGTAGCTACAAACCATTTATTCGCTGAGTTATAGGCGTCTCTTTCATGTTATTCAATGGGGGAAAATGTATTTTTAGGGCCCAATGGATGCCCGTGACTGATGGCATATTTGCAGTACCATGGTTTGTCCAGCAGGCCATTTTTGCTTGAAACGTTTTAGGTTCCGGTATCCATTTCTCTCATTTGATCCAATGTTGCATTGCCACAAGAAAGAAGCGCCATGCCTGGTAGTCCGAAGCCATAATTCCTGCTTCTGAAAGTGTGGATTGTTCACTCCATTTCAAAGAAATAACATTGACTCAAGTGCAGGAATTAGAATTTTAAGTGACATGTTCATTATTAGTGGGAGAATGGAACCAGAGATTGAGTTGAGCAGCTGTATGCATATGGTATATGGTTCTGTTGTAATGATGGAGGTGAGTTGGTCTACATTCCTAGCCTTGCCTATTGCTGGGCCCAGGCAGTGAAGGAGCTTAAGTATCCAAGAGATGCTCGGAGTATATCCCCTGCGCCAGAGTTGAGAGAAGCTGGTTAAGGTGGGACTAGCATTTGGTTAGGGTGCTTCAAAGTCACATGAGACATTCCAGAAATGTCCAGTTGTGAGGAGAACCCAGGGCAGATCCAGAAATAGCTCGCAGAATTACATTTACCACCTTTTCCTGGAACGTCTGGGTTTTCTCCAGGGGAGAGGACTTTAGCCAAAATAAAAAGCACAGACCAAGTTTTGAAAATTCTGTGACTTTAGTTGATATATACTATTACTCTATAAGTACCAAAAAGCATAAAATTTCTACATGTTTTTGCAGTGCAAGTAAAACCAGTCTAGAAAGTCTTGGGAACATTACAATGACCTCAAGAAAAAGCACTAAACCTTCCATCAATGACTTCCAGGACTTTGTCTCCATGATGCAAAAGACAATTACTGGTTTACGAAAGCAGGTAGTTTTTTTTTTCTACTCTTTTCTTAGTACACAGTTCTCTAATCGGATTGATCTGGATAATGTGTTTGTCAAAATGATGAAATACATCCCATGTTTTTGTTTACAGATTAAACGACTTGAGAAGCGTCTAAGCAAGACTGAATGTACTGATAATAATGGACAGGAGCGAAAAGATGGGGAACGGTGGAAAAAGGACTCTTGCACCTTATGTGAATGCAAAGTAAGTTTTCTAGCTAAATCTTTATGTACTTTATGTTGAACCCATTACATTCAACACCCTGATGAACCAATTGTGTCGACTTGACGTTTTAATACTGAAGCCTCTCTGACAAAACCTGCAGTCATCTGACTGCTCATTTCACTTCCTTACATTTTTGTTGTTGTTGTTCCTCACCACATCAGAATCTTATTTGGATTATTGTATATTTGTACGGGTACAGTGCAAATTGCTTGTAGTGTGATCATATTGATGTAGAGTAGCTCTTAAAAGGGAACAAATGTTCTCAATGATACTAATGTTTAATTTACTCTAATCTTTCACTCCCCCCAGGATGCCCAGGTGACGTGTTTCATTGAATCCTGTCCACCAGCTGGATGCAAACAGCCAGTCAAGCTAAAAGGCGTCTGTTGTGCAGTGTGCATACAACACAAAGATGTAGATGAGTGGCCAAAGACAGTCAAGAGCCATGAGTAACTAAGCAACCCTGTAGATTGTTGTCACAGAAACGACCCTGCATGAAAATTTACATTCACAATTTACATTCACAAGGAGAGAGAATGAGACTTATGATGGTTTGCAAATCCACCATGTCTATAGACCAAAATGAATTGTTTGTTTGTGTGTTTGGTTAGGTTTTTAATGCTGTCTTTTCCAGAACCAGCTGTGTGGGGTCAAATTTGGTAATTATCTGGCTAGGCTTGTAAAATTGAAATTTTGAACCATTACTGGGTGAATGGATGGGTAAGGTTTATAGAAGGAGGAAGGGGGCATCCACGTACTCTACTGAACCCTCTGAAGTGTAACTGCCATTTTGTTGGCTTTCCTGTGATAAAGTAAACAACAGGGTCCCGTACTGTCAGAGCGTAGGAAAGATCTTGTCTCTGAAATTTCTCAGGTTAAAAATGCCGAAAACTGGTGCTATTTTCTTTCTTGTTAACAATTTGGTCACTAAATCCAAAACTTCAAATTCTTGTCTTTTGTAGGCCAAACAACCAATGTACACTCATTGTATGCATTTTTATGTTTTGTTTTTTGTTTTTTTTAAAAACACTAGTTATACATACATTTTATTACTACTTTATCCTTTCTATCTAAAGTGCTTTAGTATAAAAAAGGCTTTCATATTATATTTCCAATGTTTTGTAATGTAAAAGAGATGTCTACTGATTACTGCTCCATTATGCATTGACAAAGTGGGGATTTCCCTTTGTCTAGGTTTTGCTGGTCTGTTCTGAACTTAGTTATGTTATACACCCATTCCAGGACACCAATACCAGCACTTGCACTGTTATGCTTTTTTCATATTTGCTTCCATAAAGCAGTGACAGTAAGGACCTTAACCACTTTTTTGTGTCTAATTATGTTGCACAGTCTTGCAAAGCCAAATGTTATTTGCTCTCTGAATGACTGAAAGATGAAGAATTTACTTTTCTTGTCAGGCCCTTCAGAAATTACACTTGATTCAATTGGTATTTAACAGATACCTCTGAGAGATCTTATGAATTTACTTGGACTGAAATTATGTATATGTCATCATAAATTATGTTAAAAATCAGTTTCAAATCCTAATACATTTATTGTTCATCTGGAAAACTTCAAAATGGCTTAAATCGCAAAAGGTGTTTTTTTTTTACATATGCATGTTTTAATAAAAAATGAACTATTTTTTATGATGACAACAGAGCATTAATTTTGTCTTTTCGTTGTCCTCCCAAATTTAGGCAAGCTTGTGAACTTAAAACAAATTATTTCCTGAAGGGGCTGACATATTGAGCAGTACTTCCCCTCCCACAATTCCTTACATCGTTTTTTTTTTTGTGGGGTTTGTTAGTCTTGTTTTTCACAATTGAAAGTCTGTAACCTCTTGTTTCCAACCTTTCCTTTGGGAGAGAGTTTGTGTACCTTGTTGCGATGTGTCTGCATAGATCATAAAGCAAAGTTGTGCTCACATTTCTTTGTCTTGTTAAAGTATCTGAGAGCTGGCTGTCATTTTTCAGCAGAATACATGCAGTGTGGACTCTGACCCTACTTCGCTCTAATTAAAGCCATATGAGATGGAAAGGGAAGGTCAAGTTTAGAGACGTGTAATAATTTATATGATACAATGTAAATCAGGTGTGAACATCACCTTTACTATTATTGCCAATAGGTTTTTGTGAAAAGAAAATCTTACTGTTTAAAGACAACTCAATGAAGGACATGCACTGGTCACAATTCTGTGTTTGTTATTCTAATTTTAGAGATGCAAATGCAGTGTTCTTTCCTGTTTTCTGCATGATGACAATAACACTCCAAATGGCTTAAGCTGGTGGTAAAGTATCACAATATTTCAACATGCTATAATACCACATTGTTTACAATTCTGTTTTTCCATCTTTCGTTTTGGTTCCTTCAAGGACAGTGACACCATCTATGTGTGCTCCAAATTGTGTATGTTAACTCATTTTGAAATGTTTCCATAAGACTTTATATCACTGTCTGTAAATGTCATTAACATTCACATGTCAACAGATGTAACAACAGATGATTTATGTAAAATTCCTGTGTGCTGTAGGTTATTTGAAGACTAAATTGTGTGTATCCTGCAATGGACTGGCAACTACAGGTGACTACATGGAGAGACTCCAGCGCACCTCTAAACCTGGTTATAAAATGGATGGATTGACAGTCTCATGACATTTCTATTTTATGGTTATTTTTAGCAGAGCTGGAGACTTTCCGGGGCTAGAGGGGAAATAGAGTCTGCTTAGATTGCAACTATCAACTGGACATAGCTGTAATATGGAAACATCTGATATATATGAAGAGATATTCTAGTCAAATGTCTTAATTGATTCAATTTACCAGTAATTTGAGAGCTTAACTGCAGTGGCTGCATCAAACCTTTTAAACTGCATGTGAGGTGGTTGCTGTTACTTTGTACGAGCAGTCCACCTAGGATGATTCCACTTCCTCTTCATGACTTTCAGAAACACTCAGTCAACAACTCTTGCAGCCTGTCTGACAGATTTTTCAATGCAGGTTTTTCTCCCTGAACCTGATTAGAGAAATATGCTTCATACATACGAAATATACATCAAGTGTTTCCTCGCTTGTGTTTGGCTCTGTGTTCTGAGGGAACTGTTACCCCGTGCGCAGCAATAAAGGAATGAAATCAGTTGTTCTATTTACAGTACTTCTGAGAGGAGTTAGATTTGAGTCAGCACAAATCTTGGCCAATGTTTCTTTTCAAGATCTGTTAGCTCTTTCCACTTGAAATGTGGATGGTACACTGACCTATATCTGGACCGTAATCCCATTTGCTTCTCAACCTCTTCCAGTTCTTTATTTTTAAAATGTTAAAATTGTCTGTTCTGACCACTTTAGGAAAACCATATCTTGGAATATGTACATGATTGTATATTTTACAACATTGCTGGCAGTTTCAGTTTTACATGGGACTGCTTCTGTCAGGATCCTGGGTGTTTCTTTTGGGTTTCTTTGGTGTGTTTTCCCTGTTCCTGCTCTGTCCTGCCTCCAGGAGGCGTGGTGGAGCCTCTTTCACACAGCTGGCACTGGTGACAGCCACACCTGCTGTCAATAACCAATGACTGGCTGTTTAGGCACCGGGCTCCTGTTCACCAGTGTCTGATCTTTCCGTCAGTTTGTGCTTCACTCTCACGGTCACCACACCTCCCTCCTTTCGTGAAGAATTTTGCAGGAACTTTTCCCTGTGCCGAGCGGATTTTTCCTCCTCGCACCGTTTTAGGCTTCTTTCATTTAAAATAAACCCTTTTGAGACAGAGGCTGTTTCCTGTCTGCATTCAGGTCCTTTTCGAACTAAACCGTAACAGCTTCAATCAATTTGGTAAATTAATCTGTAATCACCAACAAATATCTGTATCTCTGTTTTCAGGTCCCATGTCTGTGTAGTCAATGGTTATTTTTTGATTGGGAGCTTCCGGTATAGGAAAAGTTCCCATTCCTGTTTTCACTGCTTTCTTAGGATTACAATATTTACAAGTTTTACATAAACTTATATAATCTTTTATGAGTGCTTTCATATGGGTGTAGTCCGCAATCAAGCTATAATAAAACAAAATTAAATCAAATGGCCACTGAGGCACCTATGTTATAAATTTACGCAGGATTTAACAGAGTCCATTGTCCAGGCAACAGTATAGTTTCATAATAATTATTTTCCATGAAAAAGCAAACAAATTAAAAAAAAAAAAAAAAAAAAGCCCTCTTTTGCCCTGGTAAAAACCAGTGTCTGCCTACCCATAGACGCAATCTTACCCAGTGCACTCCAGCTGTCCAGTACTTTCAAAATAAAAGCATGGTCAAATACCCAAAATAATTCAAATAATATGAAATCTAAAAAAAATTAAAGGTGTATTCACCAAAACCAAACTACAAAAAATAATAGGTGATTAAACATTACAGGCTTCAGCAATAATGGGGATGCCACAATTCTACCATACCCCTCTATATACCTTTTATAGAACAATGTCCTGGTTCAAGAGCTTCTATGGTGTTCATGGTACTAATTCAGCTGGAAGCACCAATCTTCGATCAGGTGCACTCCACAGTCCTTTCTCTGTTGCCTCCTTTTCTTTACATTTGTCAATCAATCAGTCAATGAATCTTTATTTATGTAGCGTCTGTTACTATCAAAATTGTTTCTAGGTGCTTTACAGAATCCCAAGGCCTGACCCCCCCCAACACGCAACAGTGGGAAGGAAACACTCCCCTTTAACAGGAAGAAACCTTGAGCAGGACTAGGCACATGTAGGGGGACCCTCCTGCTGATGGCCGGCTGGGTAGACAGAGAGAAGGGGGAGGACAGGTAGAGGAGAGAATAGGCAGAGATCAGGGAAATACATTAATAATGCAAGCTGCCGGTATAAGAGTAGAGTGGTTCAGCAGGGTCAGAGGTCAGCAGGCCAGCATGAAGCTATATCTGTCCTGTACCTGGACAGGGAGCTGGTTCCACAGCAGGTGGGGCTGGTGGCTAAATGCACAGCCCCCCATTCTACCTTTAAAGACTCTGGGGACCAGAAGTAAACCAGCATTCTGAGAACGGAGTGGTTTATTGGGATGATAAGGTGTCACTAGCTCCTCTAGGTAGGATAGAGCTAGACCTCTGAGGACCTTGTAAGTCAGAAGATGTGGGTTGCTCATACGGTCCCAATGACCTCGGCAGTGTTTTTAACTCTTCAACTGTCATTGTAGGTAATAGAGGACATTTGGATCATATTATGAGAAACCTCCTGACAGCCAGCAGCTGCTTTTGCTGCTCTGTCTGCTACATCATTTCCTGCAGAAGTTTTGCTTCCTGTTCTATCATGTCCTTTATCCTCGACTATTAAAACTTTAGCTGGTAGCATGAAAGCAGCTGCCAAATTAATTATAGCATCTTTATGTTTTCCTAGTTCCCCTGTACTGATTAGGAATCCAGTTTTGTACCACCTGACCAGCTCATGGTGTACAGTTCCATATGCATAAGAAGAGTCTGTATATACTGTACTTATTTCCAATGCTTTTGAGATTGTGGCTGTAACAGTTACAGCCACAGTCTGTTCTTTTTTTAGAGAAGGATCGCTCTCAACTCTTCCTGATGCCACTGTTTCCCATCCTTTCCACTGCTGCATATCCTACCTGCAGTCCAAGGTCCTTGTGCCTGAAACAGCACCCAACCCATGTGCACCCATGTGTTTTCTTCCGGCAGCGGTTCTGTCTTTAAGTCATGTCTTTAAGTCATGAGTTTCAGGTCAGTTTGTGTTTTTTCGGCACATGTGTGGTGGTATATGTGAATGCTCTGGATGTGAGGGGATGTGCCATCACTACATGGCATATGATCATATGATCACTCTAGATGGTATCTCATTAACATCTAGTGACTGGAGGAATCGAGGAGTAACTTTTGATCAAAATCTCTCCTTCAACTCACACATTAAATTAGTCTCTAGAAGTGCCTTTTTTCACCTGAGGAACATCTCAAAGATCAGGAAGCTAATGACGTGGCATGATGCTGAAAAGTTAATTCATGCTTTTCTTACTTCCAGGCTGGACTATTGTAATTCTTTCTTATCAGGGTGTCCGAACAACTCTTTAAGAAGCCTCCAGTTGATCCAAAATGCTGCAGCCAGAGTTCTGACAGGTATTGACAAAAGAGATCACATAACTCCTGTAATGGCGTCGCTTCATTGGCTGCCCGTTAAATTTAGAATAATTTTTAAAACCCTTCTTTTGACCTACATGGTCCTCAGAGGCCTAGCTCCATCCTACCTGGAGGAGCTAGTGATACCTTATCAGCCCAATAGACCGCTCCGCTCTCAGAATGCTGGTCTACTTGTGGTTCCCAGAGTTTCTAGGAGTAGAATGGGGGGCCGAGCATTTAGTTACCAGGCCCCCCTGCTATGGAACCAGCTCCCTGTCCAGGTGCGGGAGGCTGACTCCATCGCTACTTTTAAGATCAGACTTTAAACCTACCTCTTAAAAAAAAAAGCTTATTGTTGCCAATTCTGTAGTTCCAGTTACTATCATAGATAGACAAATTATCATACTTAGGGGGTCGTCTAATCGTTAGGTCACATCTTAGCTATGCTGTTATAGGCCAAGGCTGCCGGGGTCCGGAAACATGATCACCTGACAGGCCTCTGTCACCCCACTGGGTCATGGTTTCCTCTCCTCTCCTCTCCTTTCCTCTCCTTTCCTCCTCCTCATCAAGCAGACTACCGTAGTTATGCTGATTCCTGTGTAGTTTTTCTGCTTCCCCCCCCCCCCTATTCATTTACAGGTATCGCCGCCTTCGGAGCTGCATGATGACCTCCGGCCCGCCCCACTGACCCGTTGTATAGTGTATTTTTGTGTGTGTTTCTGTGCTCTGTGCCTCTCCTCTCCTCTCCTCTCCTCTCCTCTCCTCTCCTCTCCTCTCCTCTCCTCCTCCCTCTCCTCTCTGTCTCTGTCTCTCTCTCTGTCTCTCTGTCTCTGTCTCTGTCTCTGTACCCGGCCATCAGCAGGAGGGTCCCCCTACATGAGCCTGGTCCTGCTCAAGGTTACTTCCTGTTAAAGGGGAGTTATTACTTGCCACTGTTGCTTGTCTGGGGTCAGGCCCTGGGATTCTGGAAAGCGCCTTGAAACAATTTTGATTGTATAGAACGCTATATAAATAAAGATTGCTTTGATTTGACATGGACAGTGTGGCCTATGGCCTTGGCTAGTCCTGCTGTAAATCTTGCGCATGGGTGTTTTGTCCTTCTACTAATGTTTCATGTTTTGTATTGTAACATAGTAACTTCTACTATCTCCCCCCTTTGTTTCTGGAAAAGCACTGCATTTACAATCCCTCCTTTTTCAGAAACATCCAAATAAAAGGCCTAATGTAGTCAGGGGCAGCCAAATGGGTGCCAGATGGCAGTTGCTATTTTAAAGTTATGAATCCTCTGCCTCTTGTGTCCATTTCAAGGAAGCATTGAGATTGCAACCTTGTTCAGTTATCAGCTGTCTCAGCAGAGCAGTTGCTCCTATACAGGGTGCAATATACTGTTGGCTGCAAGGACAAGAAAAGATAACATTTCTTTCACTGTTTCAGGGCATTTGTGATGTAAACACACTTGGATTTTATGTTTACCTTTTAGTTGTTATGTTTAACTTTTAGACTGTTTGCATGGAGAGCTATGAGGACTGAGGGTGTGGCCTGGAGACAGACAGATGCCGTAGTTGCAGCAATGATAATGTGATTTACATGCTGCAACAAAATTGCACCTTCTGGAATGGCTGTGTCTTCCAACAACATTTATAGTCTGATCAAATACTCCTGAGGCCAGGAGGACCTGGTCATATTTCAGGGTAATTTTCCACACTGCACTGTGAATGTTTACATGTTCTGTTCAATAAAAACATGAAAACTTGAAATGCAGCCTGTGTTTGTTTGTGTTTGATGATGTGACTTAGATGAAGATCAGAACATATTTTATGACAAATTTATGCAGAAATCCAAGTAATGCCAAAGGGTTCATATAATTTTTCCTGCAACTGTATGACATAATTATTATTCCTGGAATCCCATCTGCTTTTGCTTTGACATGTGGAGGGAGCCCAGCCATAACAGCCTGCTGGAACATCCCTGACATCACTCCCTGTCCTTTTGGATTTATTCCAGTTTTATCCACTGATCTTCAGTTCTCCTCAAAAATTCTTCAGGTTGCTTCAGATCCAAAAGAGGGATCTGGTCTAGAGAATGTATTTCCCTGATCTCTGTCTGTTCCCACGTCCACCTGTCCTCCCCCTTCTCCTCCCTCTCTACCCATCTGGCCATCAGCAGGATGGTCCCTCTACATGGGCCTGGTCCTGCTCAAGATTTCTTCTATTGAGCAAATTATATTTTCATAACATTGGGCAACAATGTTTTTGCAGCAGGATGCTCCACATGTTATACCGGTCTGTCATGGCTAGTGCCATTTTCTTTGCTGTGGTGTGCTGGGGTGCAGGCATTAAAGCAAAGGATGCCAACAGACTCAACAAACTCATTAAAAAGGCAGGGTCTGTTGTTGGATTTAAACTTGCAAACTTAGACGAGGTGGTGAGGGACAGGATGGTGTTGCAACTGCGGACAGTCATGGACAATCCCTCCATAACACAGTGGACAAACTGAGAAGCAGCTTCAGCAACAGACTCCTGTAGCCTCGAACGATACAGGAAGTCATTCCTGCCGTCCGCCATTAAACTCTATAATTCACCCAAACCAACTCAACAATAATTGTGTAATGTATATGTTGTAATTTTATTTCTATTTTATTCTATATTTATGTATATATGCTTATAATGCTTATAACATAACTCTCTATAATACCCTCTCTCTTTTAGAGATGTTAAGAAAACTTTTTTTTTTCTTTTTTTTGCCCAGCAATTTCATCTTCATTAATTGTTAACTTGTGAGTATAAATTATTCATTAACTATGGTTGTCTAATGTTTGGTGTTCATGTACAACAACTACTTAAAGCTCTGTCATGCCTGTGAAGGTTTGCAGTCATCCATTGACTATGACAGACACTGGAAACTATCAGGTAGAACTGATGAAGCCACTTGAGTGAGAGGTGAAATGTCTTCATGGAACTCAAACAGTCCAGTTGCTACGATTCAACAGAATTATTCTGTCCTAGTCAGTTTTGTCACTGTAGCATTCCCATTGTTTGTAGTTTGTGCAAAAGGGATCAGATTGGAACCCTTTGACAATGTGCTCATACCACTTCCCTTTAAATTTTATCCAAGGTAGATTTATTCCTACAATGCCTGTCTGTGCATGTATGCTAGTTAGAAACTTTTGTTACTATTGTGTCCATTAACACCCTTTTTCAGTAATTTGCATTTCACTTAAATTTATAACCGTTGTATGTGTGCTGTTAGCAATTTCCAACTAAAAGAACATTCTAATAATAAATATATATAATTAGAAATAGAAATCCAGGCATCAGGTCCTGCTGTTGTAACAAAGAGTGTGGTCTGAGCCCAGCTTCACACTCCACCTTATTTATTTCTGCAAAGTTTGCAGTTAAATTACTATAGCCTAAACTATTTACTCTTCAACAGCTTCATCAGTGGCTTGGTCGAACTCATCATCAGAGAAGAGGTCTCCAGAAATGGCTCGGTGGAGCTCTGGCACAAGCTCTACCTCAATGCTTCTGAGCCCTGCCTGGCAAAGCACAAAATACGCAAGTAAATTGTTAACAGATTATTATACATTAATAAATCATAATATATATTTAATTATATCAAATGTTTATTTTAATTTGAACTTTTATCATTAAATTTTACATTATTTGATTTAATGCAACCTTGATATCTTAGCAGGTAGCATGGGTACTAATTACTTTAAACACCTCAGAAATCAAAGATACCAACATACTTGTATTTCACTGGTAGCATTTTTCTTGGTGTGCCGGTGGCCATAATACTCTTCCTGTCTCTTCTTCATCTTCCTATAATAATCTTGGATAAGGAAAGTGGCATAAAACTTGCCCACTGTTACTTCATCATCTGTGAAAATAGAATAGACATGACAAGCTATTAACTTTGGTGAAGTCAATTGATCTGTATTGGCATCATGGGAAAAAAAGCTATTGTTGCATTTCAAAAAGAATCACAAGAATCCTCATATATTCATCCAAAATAGTCAACTTTAATCATCACAGCTATGATCCATGTAAGCTTGTTGTCAGGGTCCTGGGTGTTGTTTTGGTGTTCTATGTTGTTACAGTGCTCTTTAGTTTTCAACCTTCAACCTTTAACTTACCCGAGTGATAAATCTAGGATATATCACTCGGGTAAGTTAAAGGTAAGTAATTGTCAACCTGTTATTTGTTAACCCCCGTATCTACTCACTACCCTCAGGCGTGTGTTGGACCACCCAATCCAGAGCAGTGAGGCAGCATCGAAGCTTCTTTCTGTGCAACAAGGGGCTAGTGCTGTGCTTGATTATTTCCATTTCCGGGTCCTTGCAGCCAACAGTGGTTGGAATGACACCGCCCTCTGGGGGAGTTTATATTCAGGGGCTGGCGGAGGAACTAAAAGACTAGGCTGTGGTTGAACCACCAACCCCAAGCCATGTCCCTTCTCCTGAGCCAGGTCCCATCCTATCTCGATCCTGCATCATTGGAGCTGCTTCCTGGCAGGTGAAGAAGAAGGTCATACAGGTGCAGCAATCAACTCCGGACCCTGGGGGCGGTCCACCTCACCAGCTTTTTGTCTCTAGTTCTGCCGGTTCGGATGCCCTACAATGGGCCCATTCTTCCAGACTCACCTACCACCCTGGTCTCTTACGGACTCTGGCATTTCCTTAGGCAACGCTTCTGGTGGCCTTCCATGGATCGAAATGTCAAGGCTTTCATATGGGCCTGTCTGGGGTGTGGAAAAGTCCGTGTGCACAGGAAAAGTCCTCCCACCAACCTCCTCAATCCACTGGACAACCCTTGGCGCCCCTGGTCACACATTGCTGTGGACTTTGTCACCGGTCCTCCCCCATCGGTTGGGAATAACGCCATCCTCACTGTGGGTGATTGTTTTTCCAAGGCTGTCCACTTCGTTCCTCTCCCGAAACTCCCTTCCGCAGCAAAGACTGGGGACCTCCTTGTCCGGCATGTTTTTCGTCTCCACAGTTTTGTGGTGGCCTGAATCCCTGCTTCCTGGAGTTCCTTCCTACCCTGGGCGGAGTATGCCCATAACTCACTGGTCTCTTCTGACACTGGATTGTTGCCCTTCATGACTTCCTTGGGGTACCAACCACCGTTGCTTGAGTTACAGGAAAACTAAGTAGCGGTGTCTTCTGCCCGGGTCAACCTGTGTCATTGCAGAAGTGTGTGGAGGCAAGTCTGTTCTGCCCTTCTGCATTCCTCCCAACAGTCTCAGGAACAAGCCAACCACCACCATATTCCATCCCCTGTCTATCAACCAGGCCAGAAGGTCTGGCTCTCTACAAGGGATCTTCTCCTACAGGAGGACTCCTAGAAACTAAATCCTTGTTTCATTGGACCCTATGAGATCGACCAAATCGTTAGCCCCCATCATTCAGAGTTCATCCCACTTTCCACATTTCTCAGGTCAAGCCATTCTCTGAGTCTGATCTGGTCCCTCTATACGAGCCGCTGCCTCCTCCCCGTGTTATTGATGGTGGCCCAGCCTACACAGTTCACCACACCATCCACCGGTGTGGATGCTGTCTTCAATTCCTGGTGGACTGGGAGGGGTACGGTCCGGAGGAGTGGACATGGATTCCAAGGGCAGAATATCTTGGATGACAGTCTCCTGCGTGATCTTTCCCAGGACCATCGTGACAAGCCCGTTAGGGTGCCCGGAGGCGATCATTGCTAATCAACTGGCTATTTAGGCCCTGGGCTCCTGTTCACCAGTGTTTGATTGTTTTGTCTGTGTTGTGGTAATCATAGAATCAGTTACTTGTCCTTTTGTTTGAGGTTCAAGAGTTGTAGTTGTTTTGTATTCTGCTCAAGGTCACCACACTTTCCTCCTTTGGACAAGGAATGTGCAGAATCTTTTCCCTATGTCGAGCGTGTTTTTCCCCACTGTTCAAGGCTTCTTCTGGTTTCAATAAACCCTTTTGTGAGACTACTTCCTGTTTGCATTCAGGTCCTGATCAAACTAGATCGTAACACATTAACTGGTGTGTTCTTGCTTAGTTTAGAAGTTGAATGTTCTTATTCAGTCACAATATGACTGCTCATTTTGAGTTTTGAACGACACATGTGCATATTGCAAAGATACTGTAAATTCATAGGCCTCCAGTGCCTTGTGTCCTTGCAAGATGCTGAAACAGGTAGAGATTGTTCCAAAAACACAAGATGTGTATAGGATGGAACTGGTTGTAAATTTGTCTTACAGTGCATTCCTTAGTGAACATAAAAACTGGCTGTTGGCATTCAGTAGAGAGCATAAGGCGTCATTCCGGAGGGGTCCGGAGGGGTCAGAGAAAATTATAGCTGATTTTTATCTATCCTTAAAACCTTAAACTGCTTGAGGGAAAAGGAGAGTAGAGGGATTGTAAAAAAAAAGACCCTTCAGCTTAACAAGCTACAAAACACCACCTTCTTCATTTATTTGGAACTAAAATTGGATAAAAACAAATAAGGTGTTTATTTGCATCATTTTGAATAATTAGATGCTCATTTTATTTAATCTTTATATGGGAAATGTTACATATAAAGATTAATTTAATTGATTTCCACCATGCCCAAACCTATGTTTATCTAATTACGGGTTGCCTGTTCCATTACTTGTGTACTGTAAGCTTGTTATAAAAATATACTATAATACTACTATTATACATTCAATTTACAGTCTACTGGACTGTTCATTTATGCTCCTTCCGTTCTTAAAATGCCTTTTGGTAATACACACAAAACCACAGATAAACACTATGCGATTGATTTTTTTTTTTTTTTAAAGCTGTAGATACCAGATTTTTAAGGTCTGACAAAAAAAAGTCATAAAAATATAAAAACTGACCTCCAATAGGTGGGATGACTTGATCCAGTAATTTCATACTCGTCCGCTTCCAAATCTTCTTGATGATTCCCCTCAGCTCTTCATTAGCTTGTTCAAAATTACCTGACCATTAGAGGTACAAAAAGGTGAAGAAAATCATTATACTGTTGGTCCTATCACAATACAATAAAAACAGCAATCAGGCCATGCACCACACAGTGCTTTGGCCATAATTACTACAGTTCAAAGCTAGAGTTATTAATTTCTTCAGAATGCTGTGCAGATAAAAATCATGCCTTCTGAGATTTGTAGGGGGCTGATGTATATCGTTTATTCTCTTTATTTTTATCCTTTGACATGTATCTTTTGATATGATTAATATACTCAGTACCATCAGTATAATCAATTAATCAATCAATCAATCAATCTTTATTTATATAGCGTCTTATACAATCAAAATTGTTTCAAGGCGCTTTCCAGAATCCCAGGGCCTAACCCCAGACAAGCAACAGTGGCAAGGAAAAACTCCCCTTTAACAGGAAGAAACCTTGAGCAGGACCAGGCTCATGTAGGGGGACCCTCCTGCTGATGGCCAGCTGGGTAAAGAGAGAGGAGAGGAGAGGAGAGGAGAGGAGAGGAGAGGAGAGGAGAGGAGAGGAGAGGAGAGGAGAGGAGAGGAGAGGCATAGAGCACAGAAACACACACAAAAATACAGTATACAACGGGTCAGTGGGGCGGGCCGGAGGTCATCATGCAGCTCCGAAGGCGGCGATACCTGTTAATGAATAGAAGGGGGGGGGCAGAAAAACTACACAGGAATCAGCATAACTAGTCTGCTTGATGAGGAGGAGGAAAAGTGAGGAAAGGAGAGGAGAGGAGAGGAAACCATGACCCAGTGGGGTAACAGAGGCCTGTCAGGTGATCATGTTTCCGGACCCCGGCAGCCTTGGCCTATAACAGCATAGCTAAGATGTGACCTAACGATTAGACGACCCCCTAAGTATGATAATTTGTCTATCTATGATAGTAACTGGAACTACAGAATTGGCAACAATAAGCTTTTTCAAAGAGGTAGGTTTTAAGTCTGATCTTAAAAGTAGCGATGGAGTCAGCCTCCCATACCTGGACAGGGAGCTGGTTCAATAGCAGGGGTGCCTGGTAGCTAAATGCTCGGCCCCCCATTCTACTCCTAGAAACTCTGGGAACCACAAGTAGACCAGCATTCTGAGAGCGGAGCGGTCTATTGGGCTGATAAGGTATCACTAGCTCCTCCAGGTAGGATGGAGCTAGGCCTCTGAGGACCTTGTAGGTCAAAAGAAGGGTTTTAAAAATTATTCTAAATTTAACGGGCAGCCAATGAAGCGACACCATTACAGGAGTTATGTGATCTCTTTTGTCAATACCTGTCAGAACTCTGGCTGCAGCATTTTGGATCAACTGGGGGCTTCTTAAAGAGTTGTTTGGACACCCTGATAATAAAGAATTACAATAGTCCAGCCTGGAAGTAAGAAAAGCATGAACTTTTCAGCATCATGCCGCGTCAGTAGCTTCCTAATCTTTGTGATGTTCCTCAGGTGAGAAAAGGCACTTCTAGAGACTAATTTAATGTGTGAGTTGAAGGAGAGATTTTGATCAAAAGTTACTCCTAGATTCCTCACAGAGAGACTAGATGTTAATTAATGAGATACCATCTAGAGTGATCATATGATCTAATCTATCCCTGAGAGGTTCAGGACACCAGTTTTTTCCTGGGTTAAGGAGGAGAAACCATCCCTTGCATTTATGGATTGCCCAAGATCCACAAACCAGGGACCCCTCTCAGACCCATAGTAAGTAGCATCAATTCTGTAACATACAACATTTCCAAATACTTGGCCTCCATCTTGTCTCCCATGGTTGGCAACACCCCACACCACATCAAAAACTCCCAAGACTTTGCTCAAAAGGTCAGTGGACTCACACTACTTCCAGAAGAGACTATGGTATCTTACGATGTCACGTCACTCTTCACGTGCATCCCCACCGCCAGTGCCATAGACACCATCCACAAGCACCTTCTATTGGACAAGAATCTTCCAGAAAGAACAACCTTAACACCGGCCCAAATCTGCACCATGTGTTTGAACACATGGTGGACCTGTGTTTGAACACCACCTATTTCCAATACAGAGAAGGCTTCTACAGGCAGAAACATGGCTGTGCCATGGGCTCACCAGTATCCCCCATAGTTGCCAATCTATACATGGAGAAGGTGGAATCCCAGGCCCTGACATCCTTCACAGGAACTGTGCCAAGCCACTGGTTCAGGTATGTGGACGACACCTGGGTCAAAATTCAAACACAAGAATTGGAAGCGTTCTCCGATCACCTCAACAAAACAGACCAGCATGTAAAATTCACCCGGGAAGATACAAAAGGAAACAGTCTGGCCTTTCTGGACTGCGCAGTCAAGATCACTGAGGACAGAAATCTCACCATCGAAGTCTACAGAAAACCTACACATACCGACCAGTACCTTCAGTTTGACTCTCACCACCCACTTGAACACAAGTTGGGAGTGATCAGAACTCTCCAACACCGGGCCAGAGAAATACCCACCACATCCCAAGGCAGAAAGAAGGAACAGGACCACATTAAGACAACTCTCAAAACATGCGGCTACCCAGACTGGGCCTTCACCAAAACCTCAAGAAATCGAGACCCCAGCAAAGGAAAGGAGGAGAGAAACAAACGCCGCAGCGTTTCGATCCCCTACGTGTCCGGAGTCTCTGAGAAGTTTAGGAGGATCCTCCAGAAACACGACATACCGGTCTCAGACAGAGGTTAGTACACCCAAAGGACAAGACACCAAGACCCAAACAAAGTAATGTTGTTTATGCTATACCGTGCCAGGAGAAATGCAAGGAACTGTACATTGGGGAAACCAAACAACCTCTCCACAGAAGAATGGCACAACACAGACGCGCCACCTCTTTGGGTCAGGATTCAGCAGTCCACTTACACCTAAAGGAGAGTGGGCACTCCTTTGAGGACAGCCAAGTACGGATAGTGGCCAGAGAAGACCGCTGGTTTGAAAGGGGTGTCAAGGAAGCTATCCATGTCAAATTGGAAAAACCATCCTTAAACAGAGGTGATGGGCTGAGGCACTTCCTATCACCCACATACAATGCAGTCCTTCACTCCTTCCAACAGCAAAACAAACATTCACACCATTCCAGGAGATCCAGTGACTCACCACCATGTGATCCAGCAGACAAAGGGGAGACACCTCAACCGAAACTAGGTGAACGACCCGACCAACGACCCTGCTAACGACTCTCAGGTGACCACCCAGATCATTAGCATGCAGATGGTCCCCAGGGGCTATATATTTTCAAGCTCTCTCCCCAGTGATTTCAGAACTGAAGAAGCCTTCTGTATAGAAGGCGAAACGTCTTCAAGAGAAGAAACCCAGTCCAGTTGACATAGAAAACTACCTTGGATACAATGACCTGGATGATTGAGAATCTACACAGATGTTGATGAGGAGGAAATTTGAAGACATCCAGGACTTTATGACTTTAAGACAGATCTGGAGCTTCACGGACTTCTCTGTCTCCTCTGGTTTCATGGATAAATAAAGCTGCGTGTCATCAGCATAACAATGAAAATTTATCCCATGCTGCCGAATAATGTTCCCTAAGGGAAGCATGTACAAGGTGAAGAGGATTGAACTCCATGGCTAACCCTACTGTATGAGGAGGGAACACCATGGACATGAGCAAACTGGTATCTATCAGATAAATATGATCCAAACCAGTCTAGTGCTGTCCCTTTAATCCCAATCACATATTCCAGTCTATGTAACAGGATGATCTGAAGCTATGAGAAGATCATTAGTAACTTTAAGAAGTGCCGTTTCTGTGCTGTGATGAACTCTAAAGCCTGACTGAAACATCTCAAACAGGCTGTTTCTCTGCAATATGACCAGTATAATCTACAAGCTTGTAGATGCATAGGTAGAACAGAGCAGAATGTAAATTAGTAAATTAGTATTAAATAGAATGTAGGGTGACAAAACAAGAGGGCCCAAGGATTAACCTTGGAAAATAAGTTTTGACCTGTGGATAACCATATTTAGTTGTGTTCTGGGTATGAAAAGCTCCCAAAGCTGAAATATAGTCAAATAAGGCAACTAAAGCAGGAGCCAGCGCACAGTGATAGTATATTGTGTTCTGCACATTCTTGTATCTGGCCTTTGGCTGTGACCCTCAGTGTGTGGTTGTCTGTTTGAGGCCCCAGCTGGTAATAAAGTTCTCAGTTCTCAAATCACTGGTCTCGACCCTTGGATATGTTTACACCGCGCTAAACACCTAAGAATATTTTGTCTCATGATGACACTGAAGAATGAGCTGTCAGGGGAAGAAGCTTAAAGAAAACATGGTCATAAGCTGGTTCTAGCTAGATCTCCGTTTACAGTAGGAGGTCCAGGTTCTGAGTGGAAAAGAAGTAATTCAAAAGTAAAAACTCTCTTTGGTAGGTGAGATCAACACCACGTAGGCAGAGCACCAACACTCAGACTGCAGGAAGGCACGACTGAGTGCTCAAAGTTTCGCCTGAACTCAACCCTATCTACATTAGCTTTTGGGGCAAGGACATGAGAATGTCAAATCTAGTTGCTTAGACCAGCCTTTGGTACCACTGGTAACTATCCATTTGATGAATACCGTATATTCCCTGACCTGCATAGTATATTTTTACCAATAAAATGAGATAATGCAGTCATGTTCGACCTGTTAAATGGTTTATTGGAATGTGGAAACTGAAGGAAAGAAGCAAGGAGTGAAACCAAATGTTCTTTTTCAGGTTAAACCTTCATTCTGTCTTCACCACATCATTTGACACTCAAAACCTATACATTGAAATACACTGCTCAAATGATATTCTTTTTAATCAGAGTATAGCAACCTATCAGTCAAATTTCTGGTATATTGATCTGGTCAGTTAAGTAGCAGAGGTGGTTGTTAATCAGTTTCTGCGGCTTTGTTGGTAATGAAAACAAGTGCATCAGAGGGGCAACAATGAGATGGCCCCCAAAACAGGAATGGCTTTCCCATCAGAGAGGTGACATTCCATGTCCCTAGAGCCAGTTTCTGCAGCCAGGGATCAGACCGCCAAGGTCCCTGCCTTCGGCCGCTACCCAACACACAATGCACCCAACCCCCTCCTGCAGGTGGTGAGCCCATGGGAAGGGGGCCCCATGTTGCCTCTTCGGGTTGTGCCTGGCCGGACTCCATGGGCAGAGGTCCGGCCACCAGGCACTCGCCAACGTGCCCCGCCCCCAGGCCTGGCTCCAGGAGGGGGACCCGGTGACCCGCATCCAGGCAAGGGAAACTTGGCACCAATGTTGTTTTTTGTTATTAGGGGGTCATGGGCTACACTTTGTCTGGTCCCTCACCTAGGACCTGTTTGCCATGGGTGGCCCTACCAGGGGCATAAAGCCCCAGACAACGGAGCTCCCACAATAAGAACCCCTCCGCCACAATAAGGTGGAAGCCCAGGAGGGGGAAATGAAACTAAAAAAGGAATAAATTGTTAGGCAAACATAAATAAATGAGCTCCTGTTTGTCTCTGCTCTTACAAGATCCAATGCGACTGAGCTTGTTGTAGAAATTGCTCCGCTGTCTGTGCATGGAACAAAATCACTGCTGGTCAACAAAGGATTCTGCCTTTTGACTCATCCTCCAATCATGAGGGTTTACTCCAATCTTTAAAATGAATGCATTCTAATGTATTTGTAGTCAATAAAATATTAATGCAACAAGACATATTTGTCCATTTATTTATTAAGATGTCTAATGAGCACTCAGTTCCAACTTAAAGAGAAATTTGAATTCTACCACCCAAATCAATGGTCAGACTGATGTCAGTGGTTTGACCAATCATGCAGAATGCAGTAAAAAAAAACTGCAGAAAATCAGAGGAGGTGCGCTCCCTGGTATAATTCACACATTAGGACCCTCAAGCAGAAAACGCAAAGGACAGAAAGGAAATTATATTCTTGTAAAATAGTTAAATACCATTTAGCCTGGAAAGACTGTCTGGTACTTTATAAAAAAAGGCCCTCCATGAGGCCAGAAAAGCTTATTTTTCTTTTTTTAATTGAAAACCAGAAAAATTCCAGGTTTCTTTTCATCAGTGTGAAGACTTCATGAGCTTCTTCCCTGATAAAGTTCTGACTATTAAAGAAAAAGATAATCAGGCATCCCAACAGCTACTAGACAATCGCCAGATGTGCTGTGTGAACAGGGTTTCCAATGAGCACATAAACTTCTTAAACTCCTTCACCCCTATATATTTTTCTGAGGCGTCTTCACAGTAATCCAAGTCCACCACGTGTCATTTAGATCCCATCCCAACACACCTGTTGAATGATGTTTTACCAATGATAGGCAGCTCTATTCTGGACCAGATCAATTGTTCCTTACTGACACGTTATGTACCCCGGTCCTAGAAGGTAGTAATGATTAAACCATTGCTCAAAAAAACATCACTGGATCCTGATGTGTTAGCAAATTATAGGCCTGTATCCAACCTTCCTTTTATCTCTAAAATTCTTGAGAAGGTGGTGGTGACTCAAATACTGGAGCACCTGCAGAGGAACAGCCTTTTTGAAATTTTTCAGTCAGGCTTTAGAGCTCACCACAGCACAGAAACAGCACTTATTAAAGTTGATAAGGATCTTCTTATAGCTTCAGATCACAGACTGGTTTCTATGCTGGTTCTGCTGGACCTCATTGCTGCTTTCACCTTGTACATGCTTCCCTTAGGAAACATTTTTCAACAGCATGGAGTAAATTTTCGTTGTTATGCTGATTACGCAGCTAGATTAATCCATGAACCCAGAGGAGCCAGGCGGACTATTGTCATTTTTTATTATCAGGATGTCCAAACAACTCTTTAAGAAGCCTCCAGTTGATCCAAAATGCTGCAGCTAGAGTTCTGACAGGTATTGACAAAAGAGATCACATAACTCCTGTACTGGTGTCTCTTCATTGGCTGCCCATTAGATTTAGAATAATATTCAAAATTCTTCTTCTGATCTACATACAAGGTCCTCAGAGGCCAAGCTTTATCCTACCTGGAGGAATTAGTCCCAATAGACCACTCTGTTCTCAGAATGCTGGTTTACTTGTGGTCCCCAGAGTCTCAGAAGGTAAAATGGGGGGCTGAGCATTTAGCTATCTGGACCCCCTGTTGTGGAACCAGCACCATGTCCAGGTACGGGGGGTTGACTCCATCTCTACTTTTAAGATTAGACTTAAGACTTCCTCTTTGAAAAAGCTTATAGTCAGTAATTCTGTAGATCCAGCTACTATTCTAGTCAGACGAATTATCCTATTTAGAGGGTTTTCTAATTGTTAAGTTAACATCTTAGTTATGCTGCTATAGGCAGAGGATGCCAGGGTCCAAAGTCATGGCTTCCTCTCCTCTCCTCTCCTCTCCTCTCCTCTCCTCTCCTCTCCTCTCCTTCTCTGCATCCATCTACAGGTATCACTGCCTTTATAGCTGTTTTCTGACCTGCTGATATTGAACCCCGCTGACACACTCAACTCCTACACTAGCACTTTGTTATAATTAATGTACCTGTCTACCCAGCTGGTCTTTAGCAGGACAGTCCCACTACATGAGCCTGCTCAAAGTTTCTTCTTGTTAAAGGGGAGTCTTCCCAAGAAAAACTAAGATCAGCCAAGGATATTTGTAGAATTTAAAAAAGCTAAATAACGCTGTGAAGAGAGAGAATTATGTGTTACCCATTATTAATGTCATCTTGCCAAAACTACCACGTGTCAAGGTGTTTTCCCTTTGGGATGCAGCTAGTGGTGTCTGGCAGATACCCCAAGATAATATAAGACTGTCATTTAGTTTTACAAGTCCACCTGAACTTTTTGAGAAAGCTTTTGACACTCTCAAGAACAAAGTTCTGTTAGCTTTTGCACAACACCAGTGATTAAACATGCATGACTAGTGGCAGACTTGTGAAGCTGCCCAACAGATATGGAGAGTATGTGACGTTGTTAGATCACTGCTTGCACTGAAAGTGGCAGAATAAAGCACTGCAGCTATGATTGATTGATTGATTGATTGATTGATTGATTGATTGATTGATTGATTGATTGATTGATGCCATCTGGTAGTCTACCAAGATAACCTTTAGTAAAGAGATGTCATGATAAAGCTATTCAGAACGAGTAAAAAAGGGATTTAAAGTGAAAATACTTTTTGGAAAAAGAGAGTGCAACTGTTTTATTTAAAATATAGAAATGTTTTGTTAAAAGGTTCCTGGCAAAATATGTATGCTTAAAGTAATAGGTTTCAGAGGAGTTGTGGTTACAGACAAAATTCTATTGTAAAATTATTTTTGACAGTGAACAATTAATTATGCATTAGTAGAAGCCAAAATTATGGCTCATCTGCAATTAGATTCACTCCACAACCCTACCTTCTGTCTTTATTTTCAAGGCAGTTCTTACAAGTGCAAATAGTGTTGCATTGAAGGTAACTGTTCCATCACTGTTGAGAGGCATGTTCATTGAGACCAACCTCTGGGAAAACAAAAACACCATAAAAGCACATAAATACTTAAGTTTAGAAAATGTGTTTTTATTATTATTTTGAATAACTACTGCAATAACTGTAACCATTTTAACCTTATTGATCTATAAATTGCAGGACAGATTTCATATCCATATATTTTTCTGATTTGTTTCAAGAACTGATTCATTTTTAATTTTAATGTCTGTGGCTAAATTTAATTTCTCCAAGAACAAGAATAGCGTGGAAAAGATTTTCAGTCTTTTCTCTTTGACCTACTTTTGCTATTATCTACCAATTACGTCAAGTGTTTCTCAACATTTATTGATGTTTATTTATGCTCAGCTGCCACATAGTTCAAAAATATCTGCACCTTGTGGTTGGACCTACGGTATTACTTTTCTTGTAGCCTTCATTATTTCTTCTATTTTGTGAATTGGTAAGATACACATATTACCAATTCACATTATATATATATATATATAGAGAGAGAGAGAGAGAGAGAGAGAGGGACGGGGGGGGGGGGGGGAGAGAGAGAAAGACTTTAATATGCTAAATAGGTCAGGAGCTAATTTTCTCACCTTGCAGGCAATGCGATGAGGACAGAACTTTCCAAAACCTAAAGGAGGAGGTATTCTCCGAAGGAGTGTGACAACATCAAGATGCTTAATACGTCCCCTGTAATTGGGCAAAAAATATAACACAAATCCCACTGTTGTAGGAAACTGAGTAGACAACAAATTACAAAGTGTCCAGAATCTAAAGATAAAATTTGATTTAATGTGACATTAAATGTCATTACTGCTTTTGAAAAGGTTGAGCTTGATAAAAGGTGTCATTAATTGTGTCAGTAATATGCATTTTAAAATTTAAAATGATATGTAGAACTTTCGCTCAATATTATCATAGGTTTAATACAAAAGGAATCCGAAAAAATTGAGTCTTCCTCAGAAATAAATACACATCATAGCACATCAAGAGTCCCATAACTTATATACAACTTCTACAAGGGGAAAAAACAAATTTGGGAAAGGTCTTTTAGTGGAATTTGTAAGTTATCTAGCAACTAAAACAGACCTATCTGTCACAGCTGCGGGCAACCCCGCCCGAGTCCTCTTTCGCCCCACGCACCTGTGGCCAATCAGCACCATCACGAGCCCCTTTTAGTTCCCTGCACTACGCTGCCTCCCTGCCAGATTGTCCTCTGTGGTTCACATGACTCTCCAGCGTTTTCCTGCCTGCCGGTCTGCCTGGTCTCAACCCTGCCTGTCCCCAGCGATTCTATCCTGCCTGCTCCCCAGTAAACCCAACTGCCTTCTGTTCCTGACAATAAAGCGGTGTTCAACCGAACTCTGGTGTCGCTCTTGGGTTCTCGTCTGGTCCCTGACACCTATCCAAAATGCTATAAGCTGTTTTGGCATCAAATCTAGTTGTACAATAAATATTATTTTAGTCACATTATGAAAATTAATCCACAACACAGCACTTGAATTGTGAGTAGACACAAACCAATTTTTGGCAATCTGACCAATTTTGAGGACCTAATTACTATTAATTAATGGTAACAACACCAAGTCACTATCATGATAAGCTGGTTTTACAGAGAAATGGAAATTTTGAAATGCTTCCTTCCACAGGAAGGTTAACACCTAGTTCAACCAGCTAAGGCACATCCAAGTTCTTGGACATAAATCACATATAAAACTCTTACGTGGCTTCTGGATCATATTCTGCCCAGATTTTCTTGAATTCATCCAAGTGCTGGGGACCGAGAATAGACCAGTCACGTGTCAAGTAGTCAAAGTTATCCATGATGACTGCCACAAACAGGTTAATGATCTGCAAAAATCAAGTTTGAAGTGATTGTCTTGGTCCAAATACAATGCTAGTTACACTTTAGTACTGTGCTATAAACTATTATGAAAAAAATGTTTTCTGTTTTCAAATAATTTATAAATATGCTACTAACATTTTACTTTTGGCTAAACTCCATCTGTATTCAAAGTACTGCCTTATTTCTGCAGTTTACAAAGAAACCAGCAAGATATCAGTAGAACACCACACTAAAGTAATAATAATTAAAAAAAATATAATTTCTATGGCAGGGACTTTAAATCACTACTGATCTTGATTGCATCAGAAATAACTTTTTTTAAAATAGTTTTTAGATATTCTGACATGTATATTGCATACACCCTCTGTACTATGTACAGATATACAAGGGCTGATTATCCATTTATCTTGGATTATTGTATATATACATCCTTTTTTTATTTGTATATTTTCTATTATCTCAAATTTAATTTATTTAATTTTTTCTGCGTGCTTTTGTTGCTGCTGTTGCGCTGTAAATTTTCTCATGTGGGACAAAAGTTAAAGTTAAATCTGAATCTGAATCTGAAGTGGAATGTCTATTATGATTCTCAGTCATCCAGGTCATACATATCCGAATAAGATCCCTGCACTATAAAGAAAAATGTTATTTCTGATGCAATCAAGAACAGTATTTGGATAATCCAGGGAAATAATATTGAATTTACCAGAAAGGCGCAAAGCATGTAGAAGCTCATGAAGTAAATGATGGCAAAGTTGGATCCACAGGTGTACTCTTCCCCAGGTAGGTAGTCTGACTTTGGATCACATTTTTTCCCATACATGCATGCCAACATTACTTCATGCCATGCTTCCCCTGTAGCACATCTAAACATCAACCACATCAGAAATCAGTTCAGCATCAAAAGTTACTGTAATTTTGACTGTGATTTTAGATAAAGTCTTTTTTTGAACAGGACAAAAATATCAATAAACATTACATTCTAAGCAAGGGAATGTATTATTTAGAGCCAACAAAGCCTAAGAAATTGACATTTAAAAAAGATCAGAGGGGCTCAACAACCTGAATAACAGTAGAACAGCTTGTGGGAATGTCTGGAAGTTGTTGTTCCTATTAATGTATGTACCATCGACAACAGCTATTTTACCAAATATCTGAAAAAATATGAAAGTGGGAAATAAAAATACACATCAAATCAGAAATGTACATTAATATATGCTTTTACAATGGTTTGTAGATAGATTATAGTCAAATAATTAGTTGTTACAATCTATATTATCAATCTTTCTACCAAGCATCTAGAATAGTTTACACTAAATGTGATCAGGTCATCATTGTGTATGTTTGTATGTTTCTGTGTGCATGTATACCTGCATTCCAACCACAGCATATATAAAGAACAGCATCAGAATCAGCAAGGCCACATAAGGAAGCGCCTGCAATAAATAATAATCACAAGCAAATTCACAAAATTATCATGTTGTTTTTTGTTCTGTATGCCTTTCCCCTCTATTTCTGCATTTTCTTCCCCTGGCAGCTTGAGAGTGGCTTCTAAATCCCTGCAACAAGGTCACCTTGCATTGGTTTTCATTCACTGTGGGTTAATTGACTGCAGCTGACACAATCCTGTGCCAGATTATTACAAAATTATACTAATGTCCTCTTGTGTTTTCCTCTATAGAGTTTTATGCACTTTTAAGCCTGCTCATAATTTTTTTTATTCAAATATCTCTTTGGATTAATATTTGTTGTTTTTTCCCCTGCACACCCCTTTATAGATTATTATTACAATTCCATATTGTTCTTTTGAGCATATTTTACAATCCAAGCCCAAACAATAAACAAGCAGTAAACAAACAAACAAACAAACCTCGGAATGAGCTGAACCATAAATGATAGAGTCATACTGGCTTGGACATTTCCCGGGACAACAAGGTCCGCGTCAGGGGTCGGGGAACCAGGGCTACCTGATGTCAAATTGGCTACTGGAGCAAGGCATTCATGAAGCAGGGCAGAGAACCTGGTACTGATGGAGTGTTACTATGGGAGTAACACCAGTGAGAAAGGGTACATGCAGATGATGTGGAAGAAATGGTTGCTTCAAAACTCCACATCCTTACTGACTAAGAAGCAGCTCATGAAGAAGCAGCTCAGTGTTGGAATATCTATAATACTGTAAGATGCTATCACAGCTAGAGATTGATTAGGTACAGTGTTTTACCCCATCCATGGTACAAATATGCTACAGCAAGGGGGAGCCAGGACATCAGTTCAGCTTGGGGGTGGTTTCACCATCACCCCCAAGTATTGCGATTGCGTACAAAGCCCCAGTGACAGACAGACTCAACACAAGGGCAACTGACCTGAGAGAGAGAATCCTGGGGGAACTCAGCTACCTCCCTGCCAAGGCTAACAAACAAAGTACCAGACCAATCTCTACTGGATGATTTGAGCACGGCACTGTCAACCATCCCTACCACTACCATCACTGAGACCAATCAGCTGATGAATGCAGCGGCAACGGTAATCCTACAGATGTTTGGCTATAAGATGAAGAGCATGAACAGCCATAAGGAGCAAATGGCCCCATGGAGGAGAAGGCTAGAGGAAAAAATCATGGCAACCTGGAGAGAAGTCAGCCTCCTAACAGAGCTAAGTAGAGGTGTGAATCCAAGGACAGAGCGGCCCAAGAAGTACAACAAACTGTCCATACCTGAGGCACTGGAGACTGCTAAGCAAAGGCTCACAGCCCTGGCTACCCGACTAAAGAGGTACACAAGAGAAGTAGAGGCAAGGAGAATAAACAAGGTGTTCTTCACCAATCCAGCCAAGGTCTATTCTCAATGGCAGGGCAACAAGATGACAATAGCTCCCCAGGGCTGAGGCTGAGCAATACTGGAAGAGTATCTGGGAGAAAGAGGCAACACACAACACTAATGCCCAATGACTCAAGACCTACAGACAGAGCACAGCTTCCAACTTCCAAAACAAAGACCCAGCAGTCAGCACCTTAGCAAACATCCAAACAGGAGTGTCCAAAATGAAGAGCTGGACAGCACCATAGGATTCACGCCTACTAGCTTAAGAAGCTGACTACACTCCATGATTGTCTGCTTGCACTGAAAGTGGCAGAATAAAGCACTGCAGCCATGATTGATTGATTGATTGCACAAATGCTGCCAGACATTCCTGCCAGCTGCCAGCTGCTAAGATCGGGGAACCACCCAGAGTGGTTAACCCAGGGCCAGACAGTCCTCATAATGAAGAACCCCCAGAAGGGCACAATACCATCCAACTACCGGCCCATAACCTGCCTCAGCACCACATGGAAGCTCCCATCAGGCATAATAGTGGCTAAGATCAGTAGGCACATGGATCAATACATGAGCAGAGCACAGAAAGGCATAGGTAACAACATCAGAGGTGCCAAGCACCAGCTACTGGTTGACACGGCAATCACACCAGGATGTAGGATGCAGCACACCAACCTTGGCACTGTCTGGATTGATTACAAGAAAGCTTATGACTCAATGCCACACACATGGATACTGGAGTGCCTAAAGCTATATAACATTATCAGGCGAGGCATAGATGGCAGGTAAGGCATACATGGAGTGGCATAACCAGGTGGTGGGCATAGTGTACAGGAACATCTGCACTGAGTATGGACTGGAGGTCCCAGGGTCCAGGTGGGAGACACCCCCAAAGTGCTGTAGAACAAGCAGGCCAAGATTCTATGGGACCTCCAGATCCAGAACTGACAAGATGGTCGTGGCCAATCAGCCTGACATAGTGGTGGTAGATAAACACCAGAAGACAGTGGTGGTGATAGATGTAGCAATCCCAAGTGATAGCAATATCAGAAAGAAGGAGCACGAGAAGCTGGAGAAGTACCAAGGGCTGACAGAAGAGATTGAGAGAATGTGGGGTGTGAAGGCAACAGTGGTCCCAGTAGTGATTGGGACACTAGGGGCAGTAACGCCCAACCTAAGTAGATGGCACCAACAGATACCAGGAACCACATCAGAGATCTCTGTCCCGTAGAGCGCAGTCCTAGGAACAACTAAGATCCTGCACGGAACCCTCAGACTCCCAGGCCTCCGGTAGAGGACCAGAAGCTGAAGGAGGGGCCACCCAGGCGGGCGAGGAAGAGATTTTTATATATATTCCAATGACACTAATTGCATGTTGATTCTGAATGCACTTTTCTTTTCATTGTAATGTAGATGAAATATTTTACACATAGATATCTGTATTTCCTCAGCAAATTAATACATAAACATGTGATACCACAATTTTGCTCATGGTCACTACTAACCTGGAGAGATTTTATGAAGGTCCACAAAAGATTACGTATTCCCTCTGAGCGATTTAGTAGTTTCACAAGGCGCATGACTCGAAAAAGTCGAAAGAAGGTGACTGATACACTCAGATTTTCAGAAGACTAAAAAGAGAAAATTTGGCATAAGAGTCTGCTAATTGCTAAATTTCAATATACTTGTGAATGTCTATGTGTTAGGTTCTAACTTACCGCAATTGCCTGCATCGGGTCTACTTCCTGCAAACATAAATGCTTTAGTTTTAGATTTGTATATTTCCCTGCTATATACCAGTTCTCACAGTATTATGCCAGCCCAATCATATTATATGGTACATGTAAGTGCTGAAAATGTGAATGTTAAACATAGGCAAGCATACTCTCTCCTCTGCACCCCAGTTGAAATATAGTAATTGCAAAAGCAAATAGATTTTTTGTAGTTTATAAGAAAGAAAATCAAATGTTCATTTGTTTTTATAGTTTATACAATGTTCACAAAATGTATGGCTTGATATTGCCACGCTGCATTATTAAATTAATGAGTTATTTAACGCCCCAGTTTATTGCATTGCATGTTTGCATGTCTTCCTATCTTCTCTCAGGTGAGTGTTTGATGTAATTCTTGCCTTCCTCTGTAGTGTTGTCTATTGTTGTCCGACCTCACGACCCACTCAATTTTTAGTTCTATATCTTCAGTATAAAAAAACATAACAATTATGTATTTATAATGTATTTGTTACATGTGTCTTTTCGGCTCCTTATTCTTGCCCTTCCCTTTTCACCCTATCTCTTGCTCCAGGGGTCCCCATGAGAATGGACCTGTTGAGTTTCTTCCTGTTCCTGTTTTTGTTTTTTTTGCCGCTGATGCTTAGTTGGAGATTAAGCTTTGGTTTTCTGTTCATGCCTTGAGATAA